>NW_026869769.1:120000-137311 GCF_905332965.1 Bombus pascuorum | reverse complement strand
GCCCCAGGGCTTGTTTCGACGTTGGATCTGTCGTGCACCGCATTCGGCGTGTAAAATGGAACAAAATGAGCGTTTTAAACGTCGAAATATCTCCATCGGAACGGAAATTACAGCGATTTTTCGCCAAAAATCGACGAAAGATCGCGTTTTGCGAGCCCCAGGGCTTGTTTCGACGTTGGATCTGTCGTGCACTGTATTCGGCGTGTAAAATGGAACAAAATGAGCGTTTAAACGTTGAAATATCTCCATCGGAAGGGTAATTACAGCGATTTTTCGCCAAAATCGACGAAAGATCGCGTTTTGCGAGCGCCAGGGCTTGTTTCGACGTTGGATTTGTCGTGCACTGCATTCGGCGTGTAAAATGGAACAAAATGAGCGTTTAAACGTCGAAATATCTCCATCGGGAAGGAAATTACAGCGATTTTTCGCCAAAAATCGACGAAAGATCGCGTTTTGCGAGCGCCAGGGCTTGTTTCGATGTTGGATCTGTCGTGCACCGCATTCGGCGTGTAAAATGGAACAAAATGAGCGTTTAAAACGTCGAAATATCTCCATCGGGAAGGAAATTACAGCCATTTTTCGCTAAAATCGACGAAAGATCGCGTTTTGCGAGCGCCAGGGCTTGTTTCGACGTTGGATCTGTCGTGCACCGCATTCGGCGTGTAAAATGGAACAAAATGAGCGTTTAAACGTCGAAATATCTCCATCGGGAAGGAAATTACAGCCATTTTTCGCTAAAATCGACGAAAGATCGCGTTTTGCGAGCGCCAGGGCTTGTTTCGACGTTGGATCTGTCGTGCACCGCATTCGGCGTGTAAAATGGAACAAAATGAGCGTTTAAACGTCGAAATATCTCCATCGGAACGGAAATTACAGCGATTTTTCGCCAAAAATCGACGAAAGATCGCGTTTTGCGAGCCCCAGGGCTTGTTTCGACGTTGGATCTGTCGTGCACCGCATTCGGCGTGTAAAATGGAACAAAAATGAGCGTTTAAGCGTCGAAATATCTTCATCGGGAAGGAAATTACAGCGATTTTTCGCCAAAAATCGACGAAAGATCGCGTTTTGCGAGCGCCAGGGCTTGTTTCGACGTTGGATCTGTCGTGCACTGTATTCGGCGTGTAAAATGGAACAAAATGAGCGTTTAAAACGTCGAAATATCTCCATCGGAACGGAAATTACAGCGATTTTTCGCCAAAAATCGACGAAAGATCGCGTTTTGCGAGCCCCAGGGTTTGTTTCGACGTTGGATCTGTCGTGCACCGCATTCGGCGTGTAAAATGGAACAAAATGAGCGTTTAAACGTCGAAATATCTCATCGGAACGGAAATTACAGCGATTTTTCGCCAAAAATCGACGAAAGATCGCGTTTTGCGAGCCCCAGGGCTTGTTTCGACGTTGGATCTGTCGTGCACCGTGTTCGGCGTGTAAAATGGAACAAAATGAGCGTTTAAACGTCGAAATATCTCCATCGGAACGGAAATTACAGCGATTTTTCGCCAAAAATCGACGAAAGATCGCGTTTCGCGAGCCCCAGGGCTTCTTTCGACGTTGGATCTGTGGTGCACCGTATTCGGCGTGTAAAATGGAACAAAATGAGCGTTTAAACGTCGAAATATCTCCATCGGAACGGAAATTACAGCGATTTTTCGCCAAAAATCGACGAAAGATCGCGTTTTTGCGAGCCCCAGGGTTTGTTTCGACGTTGGATCTGTCGTGCACCGCATTCGGCGTGTAAAATGGAACAAAATGAGCGTTTAAACGTCGAAATATCTCCATCGGAACGGAAATTACAGCGATTTTTCGCCAAAAATCGACGAAAGATCGCGTTTTGCGAGCCCCAGGGCTTGTTTCGACGTTGGATCTGTCGTGCACTGTATCGGCGTGTAAAATGGAACAAAATGAGCGTTTTAAACGTTGAAAGATCTCCATCGGAAGGGTAATTACAGCGATTTTTCGCCAAAATCGACGGAGTGATCGGGTTTTGCGAGCCCAGGGCTTGTTTCGACGTTGGATCTGTGGTGCACCGTATTCGGCGTGTAAAATGGAACAAAATGAGCGTTTAAACGTCGAAATATCTCCATCGGAACGGAAATTACAGCGATTTTTCGCCAAAAATCGACGAAAGATCGCGTTTTGCGAGCGCCAGGGCTTGTTTCGACGTTGGATCTGTCATGCACCGTATTCGGCGTGTAAAATGGAACAAAATGAGCGTTTAAACGTCGAAATATCTCCATCGGGAAGGAAATTACAGCGATTTTTCGCCAAAAATCGACGAAAGATCGCGTTTTGCGAGCGCCAGGGCTTGTTTCGACGTTGGATCTGTCGTGCACCGCATTCGGCGTGTAAAATGGAACAAAATGAGCTTTTAAACGTCGAAATATCTCCATCGGGAAGGAAATTACAGCGATTTTTCGCCAAAAATCGACGTAAAGATCGCGTTTTGCGAGCCCCAGGGCTTGTTTCGACGTTGGATCTGTCGTGCACCGCATTCGGCGTGTAAAATGGAACAAAATGAGCGTTTAAACGTCGAAATATCTCCATCGGAACGGAAATTACAGCCATTTTTCGCTAAAATCGACGAAAGATCGCGTTTTGCGAGCCCCAGGGCTTGTTTCGACGTTGGATCTGTCGTGCACCGCATTCGGCGTGTAAAATGGAACAAAATGAGCGTTTAAACGTCGAAATATCTCCATCGGAACGGAAATTACAGCGATTTTTCGCCAAAAATCGACGAAAGATCGCGTTTTGCGAGCCCCAGGGCTTGTTTCGACGTTGGATCTGTCGTGCACGGTATTCGGCGTGTAAAATGGAACAAAATGAGCGTTTAAACGTTGAAATATCTCCATCGGAAGGGTAATTACAGCGATTTTTCGCCAAAAATCGACGAAAGATCGCGTTTTGCGAGCGCCAGGGCTTGTTTCGACGTTGGATTTGTCGTGCACCGCATTCGGCGTGTAAAATGGAACAAAATGAGCGTTTAAACGTCGAAATATCTTCATCGGGAAGGAAATTACAGCGATTTTTCGCCAAAAATCGACGAAAGATCGCGTTTTGCGAGCGCCAGGGCTTGTTTCGATGTTGGATCTGTCGTGCGCCGCATTCGGCGTGTAAAATGGAACAAAATGAGCGTTTAAACGTCGAAATATCTCCATCGGGAAGGAAATTACAGCCATTTTTCGCTAAAATCGACGAAAGATCGCGTTTTGCGAGCGCCAGGGCTTGTTTCGACGTTGGATCTGTCGTGCACCGCATTCGGCGTGTAAAATGGAACAAAATGAGCGTTTTAAACGTCGAAATATCTCCATCGGGAAGGAAATTACAGCCATTTTTCGCTAAAATCGACGAAAGATCGCGTTTTGCGAGCGCCAGGGCTTGTTTCGACGTTGGATCTGTCGTGCACCGCATTCGGCGTGTAAAATGGAACAAAATGAGCGTTTAAACGTCGAAATATCTCCGTCGGAACGGAAATTACAGCGATTTTTCGCCAAAAATCGACGAAAGATCGCGTTTTGCGAGCCCCAGGGCTTGTTTCGACGTTGGATCTGTCGTGCACCGTGTTCGGCGTGTAAAATGGAACAAAATGAGCGTTTAAACGTCGAAATATCTCCATCGGAACGGAAATTACAGCGATTTTTCGCCAAAAATCGACGAAAGATCGCGTTTTGCGAGCCCCAGGGCTTGTTTCGACGTTGGATCTGTCGTGCACCGTGTTCGGCGTGTAAAATGGAACAAAATGAGCGTTTAAACGTCGAAATATCTCCATCGGAACGGAAATTACAGCGATTTTTCGCCAAAAATCGACGAAAGATCGCGTTTCGCGAGCCCCAGGGCTTCTTTCGACGTTGGATCTGTGGTGCACCGTATTCGGCGTGTAAAATGGAACAAAATGGCGGTTTAAACGTCGAAATATCTCCATCGGAACGGAAATTACAGCCATTTTTCGCTAAAATCGACGAAAGATCGCGTTTTGCGAGCCCCAGGGCTTGTTTCGACGTTGGATCTGTCGTGCACCGTATTCGGCGTGTAAAATGGAACAAAATGAGCGTTTTAAACGTCGAAATATCTCCATCGGGAAGGAAATTACAGCCATTTTTCGCTAAAATCGACGAAAGATCGCGTTTTGCGAGCGCCAGGGCTTGTTTCGACGTTGGATCTGTCGTGCACTGTATTCGGCGTGTAAAATGGAACAAAATGAGCGTTTAAACGTTGAAATATCTCCATCGGAAGGGTAATTACAGCGATTTTTCGCCAAAAATCGACGAAAGATCGGGTTTTGCGAGCCCCAGGGCTTGTTTCGACGTTGGATCTGTGGTGCACCGTATTCGGCGTGTAAAATGGAACAAAATGAGCGTTTAAACGTCGAAATATCTCCATCGGAACGGAAATTACAGCGATTTTTCGCCAAAAATCGACGAAAGATCGCGTTTTGCGAGCGCCAGGGCTTGTTTCGACGTTGGATCTGTCATGCACCGTATTCGGCGTGTAAAATGGAACAAAATGAGCTTTTAAACGTCGAAATATCTCCATCGGGAAGGAAATTACAGCGATTTTTCGCCAAAAATCGACGAAAGATCGCGTTTTGCGAGCGCCAGGGCTTGTTTCGACGTTGGATCGGTCGTGCACCGCATTCGGCGTGTAAAATGGAACAAAATGAGCGTTTAAACGTCGAAATATCTCCATCGGGAAGGAAATTACAGCGATTTTTCGCCAAAAATCGACGAAAGATCGCGTTTTGCGAGCCCCAGGGCTTGTTTCGACGTTGGATCTGTCGTGCACCGCATTCGGCGTGTAAAATGGAACAAAATGAGCGTTTAAACGTCGAAATATCTCCATCGGAACGGAAATTACAGCCATTTTTCGCTAAAATCGACGAAAGATCGCGTTTTGCGAGCCCCAGGGCTTGTTTCGACGTTGGATCTGTCGTGCACCGCATTCGGCGTGTAAAATGGAACAAAATGAGCGTTTAAACGTCGAAATATCTCCATCGGAACGGAAATTACAGCGATTTTTCGCCAAAAATCGACGAAAGATCGCGTTTTGCGAGCCCCAGGGCTTGTTTCGACGTTGGATCTGTCGTGCACTGTATTCGGCGTGTAAAATGGAACAAAATGAGCGTTTAAACGTTGAAATATCTCCATCGGAAGGGTAATTACAGCGATTTTTCGCCAAAAATCGACGAAAGATCGCGTTTTGCGAGCGCCAGGGCTTGTTTCGACGTTGGATTTGTCGTGCACCGCATTCGGCGTGTAAAATGGAACAAAATGAGCGTTTAAACGTCGAAATATCTTCATCGGGAAGGAAATTACAGCGATTTTTCGCCAAAAATCGACGAAAGATCGCGTTTTGCGAGCGCCAGGGCTTGTTTCGATGTTGGATCTGTCGTGCGCCGCATTCGGCGTGTAAAATGGAACAAAATGAGCGTTTAAACGTCGAAATATCTCCATCGGGAAGGAAATTACAGCCATTTTTCGCTAAAATCGACGAAAGATCGCGTTTTGCGAGCGCCAGGGCTTGTTTCGACGTTGGATCTGTCGTGCACCGCATTCGGCGTGTAAAATGGAACAAAATGAGCGTTTAAACGTCGAAATATCTCCATCGGGAAGGAAATTACAGCCATTTTTCGCTAAAATCGACGAAAGATCGCGTTTTGCGAGCGCCAGGGCTTGTTTCGACGTTGGATCTGTCGTGCACCGCATTCGGCGTGTAAAATGGAACAAAATGAGCGTTTAAACGTCGAAATATCTCCATCGGAACGGAAATTACAGCGATTTTTCGCCAAAAATCGACGAAAGATCGCGTTTTGCGAGCCCCAGGGCTTGTTTCGACGTTGGATCTGTCGTGCACCGTGTTCGGCGTGTAAAATGGAACAAAATGAGCGTTTAAACGTCGAAATATCTCCATCGGAACGGAAATTACAGCGATTTTTCGCCAAAAATCGACGAAAGATCGCGTTTTGCAAGCGCCAGGGCTTGTTTCGACGTTGGATCTGTCGTGCACCGCATTCGGCGTGTAAAATGGAACAAAATGAGCGTTTAAACGTCGAAATATCTCCATCGGGAAGGAAATTACAGCGATTTTTCGCCAAAAATCGACGAAAGAACGCGTTTTGCGAGCGCCAGGGCTTGTTTCGACGTTGGATCTGTCGTGCACCGCATTCGGCGTGTAAAATGGAACAAAATCAGCGTTTAAACGTCGAAATATCTCCATCGGAACGGAAATTACAGCGATTTTTCGCCAAAAATCGAAGAAAGATCGCGTTTTGCGAGCCCCAGGGCTTGTTTCGACGTTGGATCTGTCGTGCACCGTGTTCGGCGTGTAAAATGGAACAAAATGAGCGTTTAATCGTCGAAATATCTCCATCGGAACGGAAATTACAGCGATTTTTCGCCAAAAATCGACGAAAGATAGCGTTTCGCGAGCCCCAGGGCTTCTTTCGACGTTGGATCTGTGGTGCACTGTATTCGGCGTGTAAAATGGAACAAAATGAGCGTTTAAACGTCGAAATATCTCCATCGGAACGGAAATTACAGCGATTTTTCGCCAAAAATCGACGAAAGATCGCGTTTTGCGAGCCCCAGGGTTTGTTTCGACGTTGGATCTGTCGTGCACCGCATTCGGCGTGTAAAATGGAACAAAATGAGCGTTTAAACGTCGAAATATCTCCATCGGGAAGGAAATTACAGCGATTTTTCGCCAAAAATCGACGAAAGATCGCGTTTTGCGAGCGCCAGGGCTTGTTTCGACGTTGGATCTGTCGTGCACCGCATTCGGCGTGTAAAATGGAACAAAATGAGCGTTTAAACGTCGAAATATCTCCATCGGGAAGGAAATTACAGCGATTTTTCGCCAAAAATCGACGAAAGAACGCGTTTTGCGAGCGCCAGGGCTTGTTTCGACGTTGGATCTGTCGTGCACCGCATTCGGCGTGTAAAATGGAACAAAATGAGCGTTTAAACGTCGAAATATCTCCATCGGAACGGAAATTACAGCGATTTTTCGCCAAAAATCGAAGAAAGATCGCGTTTTGCGAGCCCCAGGGCTTGTTTCGACGTTGGATCTGTCGTGCACCGTGTTCGGCGTGTAAAATGGAACAAAATGAGCGTTTAAACGTCGAAATATCTCCATCGGAACGGAAATTACAGCGATTTTTCGCCAAAAATCGACGAAAGATCGCGCTTCGCGAGCCCCAGGGCTTCTTTCGACGTTGGATCTGTGGTGCACCGTATTCGGCGTGTAAAATGGAACAAAATGAGCGTTTAAACGTTGAAATATCTCCATCGGAAGGGTAATTACAGCGATTTTTCGCCAAAAATCGACGAATGATCGGGTTTTGCGAGCCCCAGGGCTTGTTTCGACGTTGGATCTGTGGTGCACCGTATTCGGCGTGTAAAATGGAACAAAATGAGCGTTTAAACGTCGAAATATCTCCATCGGAACGGAAATTACAGCGATTTTTCGCCAAAAATCGACGAAAGATCGCGTTTTGCGAGCGCCAGGGCTTGTTTCGACGTTGGATCTGTCATGCACCGTATTCGGCGTGTAAAATGGAACAAAATGAGCGTTTAAACGTCGAAATATCTCCATCGGGAAGGAAATTACAGCGATTTTTCGCCAAAAATCGACGAAAGATCGCGTTTTGCGAGCGCCAGGGCTTGTTTCGACGTTGGATCGGTCGTGCACCGCATTCGGCGTGTAAAATGGAACAAAATGAGCGTTTAAACGTCGAAATATCTCCATCGGGAAGGAAATTACAGCGATTTTTCGCCAAAAATCGACGAAAGATCGCGTTTTGCGAGCGCCAGGGCTTGTTTCGACGTTGGATCTGTCGTGCACCGCATTCGGCGTGTAAAATGGAACAAAATGAGCGTTTAAACGTCGAAATATCTTCATCGGGAAGGAAATTACAGCGATTTTTCGCCAAAAATCGACGAAAGATCGCGTTTTGCGAGCGCCAGGGCTTGTTTCGACGTTGGATCTGTCGTGCACTGTATTCGGCGTGTAAAATGGAACAAAATGAGCGTTTTAAACGTCGAAATATCTCCATCGGAACGGAAATTACAGCGATTTTTCGCCAAAAATCGACGAAAGATCGCGTTTTGCGAGCCCCAGGGTTTGTTTCGACGTTGGATCTGTCGTGCACCGCATTCGGCGTGTAAAATGGAACAAAATGAGCGTTTAAACGTCGAAATATCTCCATCGGGAAGGAAATTACAGCGATTTTTCGCCAAAAATCGACGAAAGATCGCGTTTTGCGAGCGCCAGGGCTTGTTTCGACGTTGGATCTGTCGTGCACCGCATTCGGCGTGTAAAATGGAACAAAATGAGCGTTTAAACGTCGAAATATCTCCATCGGAACGGAAATTACAGCCATTTTTCGCTAAAATCGACGAAAGATTGCGTTTTGCGAGCCCCAGGGCTTGTTTCGACGTTGGATCTGTCGTGCACCGTATTCGGCGTGTAAAATGGAACAAAATGAGCGTTTAAACGTCGAAATATCTCCATCGGGAAGGAAATTACAGCCATTTTTCGCTAAAATCGACGAAAGATCGCGTTTTGCGAGCCCCAGGGCTTGTTTCGACGTTGGATCTGTCGTGCACTGTATTCGGCGTGTAAAATGGAACAAAATGAGCGTTTAAACGTTGAAATATCTCCATCGGAAGGGTAATTACAGCGATTTTTCGCCAAAAATCGACGAAAGATAGCGTTTCGCGAGCCCCAGGGCTTCTTTCGACGTTGGATCTGTGGTGCACTGTATTCGGCGTGTAAAATGGAACAAAATGAGCGTTTAAACGTCGAAATATCTCCATCGGAACGGAAATTACAGCGATTTTTCGCCAAAAATCGACGAAAGATCGCGTTTTGCGAGCCCCAGGGTTTGTTTCGACGTTGGATCTGTCGTGCACCGCATTCGGCGTGTAAAATGGAACAAAATGAGCGTTTAAACGTCGAAATATCTCCATCGGGAAGGAAATTACAGCGATTTTTCGCCAAAAATCGACGAAAGATCGCGTTTTGCGAGCGCCAGGGCTTGTTTCGACGTTGGATCTGTCGTGCACCGCATTCGGCGTGTAAAATGGAACAAAATGAGCGTTTAAACGTCGAAATATCTCCATCGGGAAGGAAATTACAGCGATTTTTCGCCAAAAATCGACGAAAGAACGCGTTTTGCGAGCGCCAGGGCTTGTTTCGACGTTGGATCTGTCGTGCACCGCATTCGGCGTGTAAAATGGAACAAAATGAGCGTTTAAACGTCGAAATATCTCCATCGGAACGGAAATTACAGCGATTTTTCGCCAAAAATCGAAGAAAGATCGCGTTTTGCGAGCCCCAGGGCTTGTTTCGACGTTGGATCTGTCGTGCACCGTGTTCGGCGTGTAAAATGGAACAAAATGAGCGTTTAAACGTCGAAATATCTCCATCGGAACGGAAATTACAGCGATTTTTCGCCAAAAATCGACGAAAGATCGCGTTTTGCGAGCCCCAGGGCTTGTTTCGACGTTGGATCTGTCGTGCACCGTGTTCGGCGTGTAAAATGGAACAAAATGAGCGTTTAAACGTCGAAATATCTCCATCGGAACGGAAATTACAGCGATTTTTCGCCAAAAATCGACGAAAGATCGCGTTTCGCGAGCCCCAGGGCTTCTTTCGACGTTGGATCTGTGGTGCACCGTATTCGGCGTGTAAAATGGAACAAAATGAGCGTTTAAACGTCGAAATATCTCCATCGGAACGGAAATTACAGCCATTTTTCGCTAAAATCGACGAAAGATCGCGTTTTGCGAGCCCCAGGGCTTGTTTCGACGTTGAATCTGTCGTGCACCGTATTCGGCGTGTAAAATGGAACAAAATGAGCGTTTAAACGTCGAAATATCTCCATCGGGAAGGAAATTACAGCCATTTTTCGCTAAAATCGACGAAAGATCGCGTTTTGCGAGCGCCAGGGCTTGTTTCGACGTTGGATCTGTCGTGCACTGTATTCGGCGTGTAAAATGGAACAAAATGAGCGTTTAAACGTTGAAATATCTCCATCGGAAGGGTAATTACAGCGATTTTTCGCCAAAAATCGACGAATGATCGGGTTTTGCGAGCCCCAGGGCTTGTTTCGACGTTGGATCTGTGGTGCACCGTATTCGGCGTGTAAAATGGAACAAAATGAGCGTTCAAACGTCGAAATATCTCCATCGGAACGGAAATTACAGCGATTTTTCGCCAAAAATCGACGAAAGATCGCGTTTTGCGAGCGCCAGGGCTTGTTTCGACGTTGGATCTGTCATGCACCGTATTCGGCGTGTAAAATGGAACAAAATGAGCGTTTAAACGTCGAAATATCTCCATCGGGAAGGAAATTACAGCGATTTTTCGCCAAAAATCGACGAAAGATCGCGTTTTGCGAGCGCCAGGGCTTGTTTCGACGTTGGATCTGTCGTGCACCGCATTCGGCGTGTAAAATGGAACAAAATGAGCGTTTAAACGTCGAAATATCTCCATCGGGAAGGAAATTACAGCGATTTTTCGCCAAAAATCGACGAAAGATCGCGTTTTGCGAGCGCCAGGGCTTGTTTCGACGTTGGATCTGTCGTGCACCGCATTCGGCGTGTAAAATGGAACAAAATGAGCGTTTAAACGTCGAAATATCTTCATCGGGAAGGAAATTACAGCGATTTTTCGCCAAAAATCGACGAAAGATCGCGTTTTGCGAGCGCCAGGGCTTGTTTCGACGTTGGATCTGTCGTGCACTGTATTCGGCGTGTAAAATGGAACAAAATGAGCGTTTAAACGTCGAAATATCTCCATCGGAACGGAAATTACAGCGATTTTTCGCCAAAAATCGACGAAAGATCGCGTTTTGCGAGCCCCAGGGTTTGTTTCGACGTTGGATCTGTCGTGCACCGCATTCGGCGTGTAAAATGGAACAAAATGAGCGTTTAAACGTCGAAATATCTCCATCGGAACGGAAATTACAGCGATTTTTCGCCAAAAATCGACGAAAGATCGCGTTTTGCGAGCCCCAGGGCTTGTTTCGACGTTGGATCTGTCGTGCACCGTGTTCGGCGTGTAAAATGGAACAAAATGAGCGTTTAAACGTCGAAATATCTCCATCGGAACGGAAATTACAGCGATTTTTCGCCAAAAATCGACGAAAGATCGCGTTTCGCGAGCCCCAGGGCTTCTTTCGACGTTGGATCTGTGGTGCACCGTATTCGGCGTGTAAAATGGAACAAAATGAGCGTTTAAACGTCGAAATATCTCCATCGGAACGGAAATTACAGCCATTTTTCGCTAAAATCGACGAAAGATCGCGTTTTGCGAGCCCCAGGGCTTGTTTCGACGTTGGATCTGTCGTGCACCGTATTCGGCGTGTAAAATGGAACAAAATGAGCGTTTAAACGTCGAAATATCTCCATCGGGAAGGAAATTACAGCCATTTTTCGCTAAAATCGACGAAAGATCGCGTTTTGCGAGCGCCAGGGCTTATTTCGACGTTGGATCTGTCGTGCACTGTATTCGGCGTGTAAAATGGAACAAAATGAGCGTTTAAACGTCGAAATATCTCCATCGGGAAGGAAATTACAGCGATTTTTCGACAAAAATCGACGAAAGATCGCGTTTTGCGAGCGCCAGGGCTTGTTTCGACGTTGGATCTGTCGTGCACCGCATTCGGCGTGTAAAATGGAACAAAATGAGCGTTTAAACGTCGAAATATCTCCATCGGGAAGGAAATTACAGCGATTTTTCGCCAAAAATCGACGAAAGATCGCGTTTTGCGAGCGCCAGGGCTTGTTTCGACGTTGGATCTGTCGTGCACCGCATTCGGCGTGTAAAATGGAACAAAATGAGCGTTTAAACGTCGAAATATCTCCATCGGGAAGGAAATTACAGCGATTTTTCGCCAAAAATCGACGAAAGATCGCGTTTTGCGAGCGCCAGGGCTTGTTTCGACGTTGGATCTGTCGTGCACTGTATTCGGCGTGTAAAATGGAACAAAATGAGCGTTTAAACGTCGAAATATCTCCATCGGAACGGAAATTACAGCGATTTTTCGCCAAAAATCGACGAAAGATCGCGTTTTGCGAGCCCCAGGGCTTGTTTCGACGTTGGATCTGTCGTGCACCGCATTCGGCGTGTAAAATGGAACAAAATGAGCGTTTAAACGTCGAAATATCTCCATCGGAAAGGAAATTACAGCCATTTTTCGCTAAAATCGACGAAAGATTGCGTTTTGCGAGCCCCAGGGCTTGTTTCGACGTTGGATCTGTCGTGCACCGTATTCGGCGTGTAAAATGGAACAAAATGAGCGTTTAAACGTCGAAATATCTCCATCGGGAAGGAAATTACAGCCATTTTTCGCTAAAATCGACGAAAGATCGCGTTTTGCGAGCCCCAGGGCTTGTTTCGACGTTGGATCTGTCGTGCACTGTATTCGGCGTGTAAAATGGAACAAAATGAGCGTTTAAACGTTGAAATATCTCCATCGGAACGGAAATTACAGCGATTTTTCGCCAAAAATCGACGAAAGATCGCGTTTCGCGAGCCCCAGGGCTTCTTTCGACGTTGGATCTGTGGTGCACCGTATTCGGCGTGTAAAATGGAACAAAATGAGCGTTTAAACGTCGAAATATCTCCATCGGAACGGAAATTACAGCCATTTTTCGCTAAAATCGACGAAAGATCGCGTTTTGCGAGCCCCAGGGCTTGTTTCGACGTTGAATCTGTCGTGCACCGTATTCGGCGTGTAAAATGGAACAAAATGAGCGTTTAAACGTCGAAATATCTCCATCGGGAAGGAAATTACAGCCATTTTTCGCTAAAATCGACGAAAGATCGCGTTTTGCGAGCGCCAGGGCTTATTTCGACGTTGGATCTGTCGTGCACTGTATTCGGCGTGTAAAATGGAACAAAATGAGCGTTTAAACGTCGAAATATCTCCATCGGGAAGGAAATTACAGCGATTTTTCGACAAAAATCGACGAAAGATCGCGTTTTGCGAGCGCCAGGGCTTGTTTCGACGTTGGATCTGTCGTGCACCGCATTCGGCGTGTAAAATGGAACAAAATGAGCGTTTAAACGTCGAAATATCTCCATCGGGAAGGAAATTACAGCGATTTTTCGCCAAAAATCGACGAAAGATCGCGTTTTGCGAGCGCCAGGGCTTGTTTCGACGTTGGATCTGTCGTGCACCGCATTCGGCGTGTAAAATGGAACAAAATGAGCGTTTAAACGTCGAAATATCTTCATCGGGAAGGAAATTACAGCGATTTTTCGCCAAAAATCGACGAAAGATCGCGTTTTGCGAGCGCCAGGGCTTGTTTCGACGTTGGATCTGTCGTGCACTGTATTCGGCGTGTAAAATGGAACAAAATGAGCGTTTAAACGTCGAAATATCTCCATCGGAACGGAAATTACAGCGATTTTTCGCCAAAAATCGACGAAAGATCGCGTTTTGCGAGCCCCAGGGTTTGTTTCGACGTTGGATCTGTCGTGCACCGCATTCGGCGTGTAAAATGGAACAAAATGAGCGTTTAAACGTCGAAATATCTCCATCGGAACGGAAATTACAGCCATTTTTCGCTAAAATCGACGAAAGATCGCGTTTTGCGAGCCCCAGGGCTTGTTTCGACGTTGGATCTGTCGTGCACCGTATTCGGCGTGTAAAATGGAACAAAATGAGCGTTTAAACGTCGAAATATCTCCATCGGGAAGGAAATTACAGCCATTTTTCGCTAAAATCGACGAAAGATCGCGTTTTGCGAGCCCCAGGGCTTGTTTCGACGTTGGATCTGTCGTGCACTGTATTCGGCGTGTAAAATGGAACAAAATGAGCGTTTAAACGTTGAAATATCTCCATCGGAAGGGTAATTACAGCGATTTTTCGCCAAAAATCGACGAAAGATCGCGTTTTGCGAGCGCCAGGGCTTGTTTCGACGTTGGATTTGTCGTGCACCGCATTCGGCGTGTAAAATGGAACAAAATGAGCGTTTAAACGTCGAAATATCTTCATCGGGAAGGAAATTACAGCGATTTTTCGCCAAAAATCGACGAAAGATCGCGTTTTGCGAGCGCCAGGGCTTGTTTCGATGTTGGATCTGTCGTGCACCGCATTCGGCGTGTAAAATGGAACAAAATGAGCGTTTAAACGTCGAAATATCTCCATCGGGAAGGAAATTACAGCCATTTTTCGCTAAAATCGACAAAAGATCGCGTTTTGCGAGCCCCAGGGCTTGTTTCGACGTTGGATCTGTCGTGCACTGTATTCGGCGTGTAAAATGGAACAAAATAAGCGTTTAAACGTTGAAATATCTCCATCGGAAGGGTAATTACAGCGATTTTTCGCCAAAAATCGACGAAAGATCGCGTTTTGCGAGCGCCAGGGCACGACAGATCCAACGTCGAAAAATGGTCGTGTGCGATCGAAGAGCATTATGCCGCTGGACTTAGTCTCGTACAAACAAAAACCAATTAAGACAAAGACAAGGACAGAAACAAGGACAAAAACAAAAACACAAACAAAAACGAAAAGGAAAACAAAAACAAAAACGAAAACAAAAACGAAAACAAAAACAAAAACGAAAACAAAAACGAAAACAAAAACGAAAACAAACACGAAAACAAAAACGAAAACAAAAACGAAAACAAAAACGAAAACAAAAACGAAAACAAAAACGAAAACAAAAACGAAAACAAAAACACAAACAAAAACGAAAACAAAAACGAAAACAAAAACGAAAACAAAAACGAAAACAAAAACAAACACGAAAACAAAAAAGAAAACAAAAACGAAAACGAAAACGAAAACAAAAAAGAAAACAAAAACGAAAACGAAAACGAAAACAAAAACGAAAACAAAAACGAAAACAAAAACATCATCGAGATACATCGATCAGCACGAATCGCGTACCTAGCGAAACATCTGTTATTCTTCTATCAAATCAGAAACTTTCTTTCGATCGGTGAGAATTGTTAGTAAAGTACATTTGATATATAACTATAGGGCGGGAATTGATGTAGCTTCTCGCTCGCTTCGCTCGCTCTTATAAAACTAGCCTAACATCAAAACCGATCCCGCGCGTCTGTAAATTATCGGAAAATCGCGGTCTTTTCGAAAAACGAACGCAAGGTGGATTGGTTTTAGGTAAGGCTATAACATTCCGAGCGAGCGCAGCGAGCGAGCAACTCGTAAAGGTGAGTCGCAACCCAATGATTTTGACCGTAGGGACTTTTAAGTATTCGCAACAGCCCTAGGAGCGACACGCCGCTGGACTTGGTCGTGTGCGATCGAAGAGCATTATGCCGCTGGACTTAGTCTCGTACAAACAAAAACCAATTAAGACAAAGACAAGGACAGAAACAAGGACAAAAACAAAAACACAAACAAAAACGAAAAGGAAAACAAAAACAAAAACGAAAACAAAAACGAAAACAAAAACAAAAACGAAAACAAAAACGAAAACAAACACGAAAAGAAAAACGAAAACAAAAACGAAAACAAAAACGAAAACAAAAACGAAAACAAAAACGAAAACAAAAACGAAAACAAAAACGAAAACAAAAACGAAAACAAAAACAAAAACGAAAACAAAAACAAAAACGAAAACAAAAACAAAAACGAAAACAAAAACGAAAACAAAAACGAAAACAAAAACGAAAACAAAAACGAAAACAAAAACGAAAACAAAAACGAAAACAAAAACGAAAACAAAAACGAAAACAAAAACGAAAACAAAAAAGAAAACAAAAACGAAAACGAAAACGAAAACAAAAACGAAAACAAACACGAAAACAAAAACGAAAACAAAAACGAAAACGAAAACGAAAACAAAAACGAAAACAAACACGAAAACAAAAACGAAAACAAAAACGAAAACAAAAACGAAAACAAAAACGAAAACAAAAACGAAAACAAAAACGAAAACAAACACGAAAACAAAAACGAAAACAAAAACGAAAACAAAAACGAAAACAAAAACGAAAACAAAAACATCATCGAGATACATCGATCAGCACGAATCGCGTACCTAGCGAAACATATCTGTTATTCTTCTATCAAATCAGAAACTTTCTTTCGATCGGTGAGAATTGTTAGTAAAGAACATTTGATATATAACTATAGCGCGGGAATTGATGTAGCTTCTCGCTCGCTTCGCTCGCTCTTATAAAACTAGCCTAACCTCAAAACCGATCCCGCGCGTCTGTAAATTATCGGAAAATCGCGGTCTTTTCGAAAAACGAACGCAAGGTGGATTGGTTTTAGGTAAGGCTATAACATTCCGAGCGAGCGCAGCGAGCGAGCAACTCGTAAAGGTGAGTCGCAACCCAATGATTTTGACCGTAGGGACTTTTAATTATTCGCAACAGCCCTAGGAGCGACACGCCGCTGGACTTGGTCGTGTGCGATCGAAGAGCATTATGCCGCTGGACTTAGTCTCGTACAAACAAAAACCAATTAAGACAAAGACAAGGACAGAAACAAGGACAAAAACAAAAACACAAACAAAAACGAAAAGGAAAACAAAAACAAAAACGAAAACAAAAACGAAAACAAAAACAAAAACGAAAACAAAAACGAAAACAAAAACGAAAACAAACACGAAAACAAAAACGAAAACAAAAACGAAAACAAAAACGAAAACAAAAACGAAAACAAAAACGAAAACAAAAACGAAAACAAAAACACAAACAAAAACGAAAAGGAAAACAAAAACAAAAACGAAAACAAAAACGAAAACAAAAACAAAAACGAAAACAAAAACGAAAACAAAAACGAAAACAAAAACGAAAACAAAAACATAAACAAAAACGAAAACAAAAACAAAAACGAAAACAAAAACGAAAACAAAAACGAAAACAAAAACGAAAACAAAAACGAAAACAAAAACGAAAACAAAAACGAAAACAAAAACGAAAACAAAAACAAAAACAAAAAAGAAAACAAAAACGAAAACAAAAACGAAAACAAAAAAGAAAACAAAAACGAAAACAAAAACGAAAACAAACACGAAAAGAAAAACGAAAACAAAAACGAAAACAAAAACGAAAACAAAAACGAAAACAAAAACATCATCGAGATACATCGATCAGCACGAATCGCGTACCTAGCGAAACATATCTGTTATTCTTCTATCAAATCAGAAACTTTCTTTCGATCGGTGAGAATTGTTAGTAAAGAACATTTGATATATAACTATAGCGCGGGAATTGATGTAGCTTCTCGCTCGCTTCGCTCGCTCTTATAAAACTAGCCTAACCTCAAAACCGATCCCGCGCGTCTGTAAATTATCGGAAAATCGCGGTCTTTTCGAAAAACGAACGC
>NW_026869769.1:115000-117500 GCF_905332965.1 Bombus pascuorum | reverse complement strand
GAAAACGAAAACGAAAACGAAAACGAAAACGAAAACGAAAACGAAAACGAAAACAAGAACGAAAACAAACACGAAAACAAAAACGAAAACAAAAACGAAAACAAAAACGAAAACAAAAACGAAAACAAAAACGAAAACAAAAACGAAAACAAAAACGAAAACAAAAACGAAAACAAAAACGAAAACAAAAACGAAAACAAAAACGAAAACAAAAACGAAAACAAAAACGAAAACAAAAAAGAAAACAAAAACGAAAACAAAAACGAAAACAACAACATCATCGAGATACATCGATCAGCACGAATCGCGTACCTAGCGAAACATATCTGTTATTCTTCTATCAAATCAGAAACTTTCTTTCGATCGGTGAGAATTGTTAGTAAAGAACATTTGATATATAACTATAGCGCGGGAATTGATGTAGCTTCTCGCTCGCTTCGCTCGCTCTTATAAAACTAGCCTAACCTCAAAACCGATCCCGCGCGTCTGTAAATTATCGGAAAATCGCGGTCTTTTCGAAAAACGAACGCAAGGTGGATTGGTTTTAGGTAAGGCTATAACATTCCGAGCGAGCGCAGCGAGCGAGCAACTCGTAAAGGTGAGTCGCAACCCAATGATTTTGACCGTAGGGACTTTTAAGTATTCGCAACAGCCCTAGGAGCGACACGCCGCTGGACTTGGTCGTGTGCGATCGAAGAGCATTATGCCGCTGGACTTAGTCTCGTACAAACAAAAACCAATTAAGACAAAGACAAGGACAGAAACAAGGACAAAAACAAAAACACAAACAAAAACGAAAAGGAAAACAAAAACAAAAACGAAAACAAAAACGAAAACAAAAACAAAAACGAAAACAAAAACGAAAACAAAAACAAAAACGAAAACGAAAACAAAAACGAAAACAAAAACGAAAACAAAAACGAAAACAAAAACGAAAACAAAAACGAAAACAAAAACGAAAACAAAAACGAAAACAAAAAAACAAACAAAAACGAAAAGGAAAACAAAAACAAAAACGAAAACAAAAACGAAAACAAAAACGAAAACAAAAACGAAAACAAAAAAGAAAACAAAAACGAAAACGAAAACGAAAACAAAAACGAAAACAAACACGAAAACAAAAACGAAAACAAAAACAAAATCAAAAACAAAAACAAAAACAAAAACGAAAACGAAAACGAAAACGAAAACGAAAACGAAAACGAAAACGAAAACGAAAACGAAAACGAAAACGAAAACAAGAACGAAAACAAACACGAAAACAAAAACGAAAACAAAAACGAAAACAAAAACGAAAACAAAAACGAAAACAAAAACGAAAACAAAAACGAAAACAAAAACGAAAACAAAAACGAAAACAAAAACAAAATCAAAAACAAAAACAAAAACAAAAACAAAAACAAAAACAAAAACGAAAACGAAAACAAAAACGAAAACAAACACGAAAACAAAAACGAAAACAAAAACGAAAACAAAAACGAAAACAAAAACGAAAACAAAAACGAAAACAAAAACGAAAACAAAAACGAAAACAAAAACGAAAACAAAAACGAAAACAAAAACGAAAACAAAAACGAAAACAAAAACGAAAACAAAAACGAAAAGGAAAACAAAAACAAAAACGAAAACAAAAACGAAAACAAAAACAAAAACGAAATCAAAAACGAAAACAAAAACGAAAACAAAAACGAAAACAAAAACGAAAACAAAAACAAAAACGAAAACAAAAACGAAAACAAAAACAAAAACGAAAACAAAAACGAAAACAAAAACGAAAACAAAAACGAAAACAAAAACGAAAACAAAAACGAAAACAAAAACGAAAACAAAAACGAAAACAAAAACGAAAACAAAAACAAAAACGAAAACAAAAACGAAAACAAAAACGAAAACAAAAACGAAAACAAAAACGAAAACAAAAACGAAAACGAAAACAAAAACGAAAACAAAAACGAAAACAAAAACGAAAACAAAAAAGAAAACAAAAACGAAAACAAAAACGAAAACAAAAAAGAAAACAAAAACGAAAACAAAAACGAAAACAAAAACGAAAACAAAAAAGAAAACAAAAACGAAAACAAAAACGAAAACAACAACATCATCGAGATACATCGATCAGCACGAATCGCGTACCTAGCGAAACATATCTGTTATTCTTCTATCAAATCAGAAACTTTCTTTCGATCGGTGAGAATTGTTAGTAAAGAACATTTGATATATAACTATAGCGCGGGAATTGATGTAGCTTCTCGCTCGCTTCGCTCGCTCTTATAAAACTAGCCTAACCTCAAAACCGATCCCGCGCGTCTGTAAATTATCGGAAAATCGCGGTCTTTTCGAAAAACGAACGCAAGGTGGATTGGTTTTAGGTAAGGCTATAACATTCCGAGCGAGCGCAGCGAGCGAGCAACTCGTAAAGGTGAGTCGCAACCCAATGATTTTGACCGTAGGGACTTTTAAGTATTCGCAACAGCCCTAGGAGCGACACGCCGCTGGACTT
>NW_026869769.1:82500-90000 GCF_905332965.1 Bombus pascuorum | reverse complement strand
GAAAACAAAAACGAAAACAAAAACGAAAACAAAAACGAAAACAAAAACGAAAACAAAAACGAAAACAAAAACGAAAACAAAAACGAAAACAAAAACGAAAACAAAAACGAAAACAAAAACGAAAACAAAAACGAAAACAAAAACGAAAACAAAAACGAAAACAAAAACGAAAACAAAAACGAAAACAAAAAAGAAAACAAAAACGAAAACAAAAACGAAAACAAAAAAGAAAACAAAAACGAAAACAAAAACGAAAACAAACACGAAAAGAAAAACGAAAACAAAAACGAAAACAAAACCGAAAACAAAAACGAAAACAAAAACATCATCGAGATACATCGATCAGCACGAATCGCGTACCTAGCGAAACATATCTGTTATTCTTCTATCAAATCAGAAACTTTCTTTCGATCGGTGAGAATTGTTAGTAAAGAACATTTGATATATAACTATAGCGCGGGAATTGATGTAGCTTCTCGCTCGCTTCGCTCGCTCTTATAAAACTAGCCTAACCTCAAAACCGATCCCGCGCGTCTGTAAATTATCGGAAAATCGCGGTCTTTTCGAAAAACGAACGCAAGGTGGATTGGTTTTAGGTAAGGCTATAACATTCCGAGCGAGCGCAGCGAGCGAGCAACTCGTAAAGGTGAGTCGCAACCCAATGATTTTGACCGTAGGGACTTTTAAGTATTCGCAACAGCCCTAGGAGCGACACGCCGCTGGACTTGGTCGTGTGCGATCGAAGAGCATTATGCCGCTGGACTTAGTCTCGTACAAACAAAAACCAATTAAGACAAAGACAAGGACAGAAACAAGGACAAAAACAAAAACAAAAACGAAAACAAAAACAAAAACGAAAACAAAAACGAAAACAAAAACGAAAACAAACACGAAAACAAAAACGAAAAGGAAAACAAAAACAAAAACGAAAACAAAAACGAAAACAAAAACGAAAACAAAAACGAAAACAAAAACGAAATCAAAAACGAAAACAAAAACGAAAACAAAAACGAAAACAAAAACGAAAACAAAAACGAAAACAAAAACGAAAACAAACACGAAAACAAAAACGAAAACGAAAACAAAAACGAAAACAAAAACGAAAACAAAAACGAAAACAAAAACGAAAACAAAAACGAAAACAAAAACGAAAACAAAAACGAAAACAAAAACGAAAACAAAAACGAAAACAAAAACGAAAACGAAAACAAAAACGAAAACAAAAACGAAAACAAAAAAGAAAACAAAAACGAAAACGAAAACGAAAACAAAAACGAAAACAAAAACGAAAACAAAAACGAAAACAAAAACGAAAACAAAAACGAAAACAAAAACGAAAACAAAAACGAAAACAAAAACGAAAACAAAAACGAAAACAAAAACGAAAACAAAAACGAAAACAAAAACGAAAACAAAAACGAAAACAAAAACGAAAAGGAAAACAAAAACGAAAACAAAAACGAAAACAAAAAAGAAAACAAAAACGAAAAGGAAAACAAAAACAAAAACAAAAACAAAAACGAAAACAAAAACAAAAACGAAAACAAAAACGAAAACAAAAACGAAAACGAAAACAAAAACGAAAACAAAAACGAAAACAAAAAAGAAAACAAAAACGAAAACGAAAACGAAAACAAAAACACAAACAAAAACGAAAAGGAAAACAAAAACAAAAACGAAAACAAAAACGAAAACAAAAACAAAAACGAAAACAAAAACGAAAACAAAAACGGAAACAAAAACGAAAACAAAAACGAAAACAAAAACAAAAACGAAAACAAAAACGAAAACAAAAACGAAAACAAAAACGAAAACAAAAACGAAAACAAAAACGAAAACAAAAACGAAAACAAAAACGAAAACAAAAACGAAAACAAAAAAGAAAACAAAAACGAAAACAAAAACGAAAACAAAAACGAAAACAAAAACGAAAACGAAAACGAAAACGAAAACGAAAACGAAAACGAAAACGAAAACGAAAACGAAAACGAAAACGAAAACGAAAACGAAAACGAAAACGAAAACGAAAACGAAAACGAAAACGAAAACGAAAACGAAAACGAAAACGAAAACGAAAACGAAAACGAAAACGAAAACGAAAACGAAAACGAAAACGAAAACGAAAACGAAAACGAAAACGAAAACGAAAACGAAAACGAAAACGAAAACGAAAACGAAAACGAAAACGAAAACGAAAACGAAAACGAAAACGAAAACGAAAACGAAAACAAAAACGAAAACAAAAACAAAAACGAAAACAAAAACGAAAACAAAAACGAAAACAAAAACGAAAACAAAAACAAAAACGAAAACAAAAACGAAAACAAAAACGAAAACAAAAACGAAAACAAAAACGAAAACAAAAACGAAAACAAAAACGAAATCAAAAACGAAAACAAAAACGAAAACAAAAACGAAAACAAAAACGAAAACAAAAACAAAAACGAAAACAAAAACGAAAACAAAAACGAAAACAAAAACGAAAACAAAAACGAAAACAAAAACAAAAACGAAAACAAAAACGAAAACAAAAACGAAAACAAAAACGAAAACAAAAACGAAAACAAAAACGAAAACGAAAACAAAAACGAAAACAAAAACGAAAACAAAAACGAAAACAAAAAAGAAAACAAAAACGAAAACAAAAACGAAAACAAAAACATCATCGAGATACATCGATCAGCACGAATCGCGTACCTAGCGAAACATATCTGTTATTCTTCTATCAAATCAGAAACTTTCTTTCGATCGGTGAGAATTGTTAGTAAAGAACATTTGATATATAACTATAGCGCGGGAATTGATGTAGCTTCTCGCTCGCTTCGCTCGCTCTTATAAAACTAGCCTAACCTCAAAACCGATCCCGCGCGTCTGTAAATTATCGGAAAATCGCGGTCTTTTCGAAAAACGAACGCAAGGTGGATTGGTTTTAGGTAAGGCTATAACATTCCGAGCGAGCGCAGCGAGCGAGCAACTCGTAAAGGTGAGTCGCAACCCAATGATTTTGACCGTAGGGACTTTTAAGTATTCGCAACAGCCCTAGGAGCGACACGCCGCTGGACTTGGTCGTGTGCGATCGAAGAGCATTATGCCGCTGGACTTAGTCTCGTACAAACAAAAACCAATTAAGACAAAGACAAGGACAGAAACAAGGACAAAAACAAAAACAAAAACGAAAACAAAAACGAAAACAAAAACAAAAACGAAAACAAAAACGAAAACAAAAACGAAAACAAAAACAAAAACAAAAACGAAAACAAAAACAAAAACGAAAACAAAAACGAAAACAAAAACGAAAACAAAAACGAAAACAAAAACGAAAACAAAAACAAAAACGAAAACAAAAACGAAAACAAAAACGAAAACAAAAACGAAAACAAAAACGAAAACAAAAACGAAAACAAAAACGAAAACAAAAACGAAAACAAAAACGAAAACAAAGACGAAAACAAAAACGAAAACAAAAACGAAAACAAAAACGAAAACAAAAACGAAAACAAAAACGAAAACAAAAACAAAAACGAAAACAAAAACGAAAACAAAAACGAAAACAAAAACGAAAACAAAAACGAAAACAAAAACGAAAAGGAAAACAAAAACAAAAACGAAAACAAAAACGAAAACAAAAACAAAAACGAAAACAAAAACGAAAACAAAAACGAAAACAAAAACGAAAACAAAAACGAAAACAAAAACAAAAACGAAAACAAAAACGAAAACAAAAACGAAAACAAAAACGAAAACAAAAACGAAAACAAAAACGAAAACGAAAACAAAAACGAAAACAAAAACGAAAACAAAAACGAAATCAAAAACGAAAACAAAAACGAAAACAAAAACGAAAACAAAAACATCATCGAGATACATCGATCAGCACGAATCGCGTACCTAGCGAAACATATCTGTTATTCTTCTATCAAATCAGAAACTTTCTTTCGATCGGTGAGAATTGTTAGTAAAGAACATTTGATATATAACTATAGCGCGGGAATTGATGTAGCTTCTCGCTCGCTTCGCTCGCTCTTATAAAACTAGCCTAACCTCAAAACCGATCCCGCGCGTCTGTAAATTATCGGAAAATCGCGGTCTTTTCGAAAAACGAACGCAAGGTGGATTGGTTTTAGGTAAGGCTATAACATTCCGAGCGAGCGCAGCGAGCGAGCAACTCGTAAAGGTGAGTCGCAACCCAATGATTTTGACCGTAGGGACTTTTAAGTATTCGCAACAGCCCTAGGAGCGACACGCCGCTGGACTTGGTCGTGTGCGATCGAAGAGCATTATGCCGCTGGACTTAGTCTCGTACAAACAAAAACCAATTAAGACAAAGACAAGGACAGAAACAAGGACAAAAACAAAAACAAAAACGAAAACAAAAACGAAAACAAAAACGAAAACAAAAACGAAAACAAAAACAAAAACGAAAACAAAAACGAAAACAAAAACGAAAACAAAAACAAAAACAAAAACGAAAACAAAAACGAAAACAAAAACAAAAACGAAAACAAAAACGAAAACAAAAACGAAAACAAAAACGAAAACAAAAACAAAAACGAAAACAAAAACGAAAACAAAAACGAAAACAAAAACGAAAACAAAAACGAAAACAAAAACGAAAACAAAAACGAAAACAAAAACGAAAACAAAAACGAAAACAAAAACGAAAACAAAAACGAAAACAAAAACGAAAACAAAAACGAAAACAAAAAAGAAAACAAAAACGAAAACAAAAACGAAAACAAACACGAAAACAAAAACGAAAACAAAAACGAAAACAAAAACGAAAACAAAAACGAAAACAAAAACGAAAACAAAAACGAAAACAAAAACGAAAACAAAAACATCATCGAGATACATCGATCAGCACGAATCGCGTACCTAGCGAAACATATCTGTTATTCTTCTATCAAATCAGAAACTTTCTTTCGATCGGTGAGAATTGTTAGTAAAGAACATTTGATATATAACTATAGCGCGGGAATTGATGTAGCTTCTCGCTCGCTTCGCTCGCTCTTATAAAACTAGCCTAACCTCAAAACCGATCCCGCGCGTCTGTAAATTATCGGAAAATCGCGGTCTTTTCGAAAAACGAACGCAAGGTGGATTGGTTTTAGGTAAGGCTATAACATTCCGAGCGAGCGCAGCGAGCGAGCAACTCGTAAAGGTGAGTCGCAACCCAATGATTTTGACCGTAGGGACTTTTAAGTATTCGCAACAGCCCTAGGAGCGACACGCCGCTGGACTTGGTCGTGTGCGATCGAAGAGCATTATGCCGCTGGACTTAGTCTCGTACAAACAAAAACCAATTAAGACAAAGACAAGGACAGAAACAAGGACAAAAACAAAAACACAAACAAAAACGAAAAGGAAAACAAAAACAAAAACGAAAACAAAAACGAAAACAAAAACAAAAACGAAAACAAAAACGAAAACAAAAACGAAAACAAACACGAAAACAAAAACGAAAACAAAAACGAAAACAAAAACGAAAACAAAAACGAAAACAAAAACGAAAACAAAAACGAAAACAAAAACGAAAACAAAAACGAAAACAAAAACGAAAACAAAAACGAAATCAAAAACGAAAACAAAAACGAAAACAAAAACGAAAACAAAAACGAAAACAAAAACGAAAACAAAAACAAAAACGAAAACAAAAACGAAAACAAAAAAGAAAACAAAAACGAAAACAAAAACGAAAACAAAAAAGAAAACAAAAACGAAAACAAAAACGAAAACAAACACGAAAAGAAAAACGAAAACAAAAACGAAAACAAAAACGAAAACAAAAACGAAAACAAAAACGATAACAAAAACGAAAACAAAAACAAAAACGAAAACAAAAACGAAAACAAAAACGAAAACAAAAACGAAAACAAAAACGAAAACAAAAACGAAAACAAAAACGAAAACAAAAACGAAATCAAAAACGAAAACAAAATCGAAAACAAAAACGAAAACAAAAACGAAAACAAAAACGAAAACAAAAACGAAAACAAAAACGAAAACAAAAACGAAAACAAAAACGAAAACAAAAACGAAAACAAAAACGAAAACAAAAACGAAAACAAAAACGAAAACAAAAACGAAAACAAACACGAAAACAAAAACGAAAACAAAAACGAAAACAAAAACGAAAACAAAAACGAAAACAAAAACGAAAACAAAAACGAAAACAAAAACACAAACAAAAACGAAAAGGAAAACAAAAACAAAAACGAAAACAAAAACGAAAACAAAAACGAAAACAAAAACGAAAACAAAAACGAAAACAAAAACGAAAACAAAAACGAAAACAAAAACGAAAACAAACACGAAAACAAAAACGAAAACAAAAACGAAAACAAAAACGAAAACAAAAACGAAAACAAAAACGAAAACAAAAACGAAAACAAAAACACAAACAAAAACGAAAAGGAAAACAAAAACAAAAACAAAAACAAAAACGAAAACAAAAACGAAAACAAAAACAAAAACGAAAACAAAAACGAAAACAAAAACGAAAACAAACACGAAAACAAAAACGAAAACAAAAACGAAAACAAAAACGAAAACAAAAACGAAAACAAAAACACAAACAAAAACGAAAAGGAAAACAAAAACAAAAACGAAAACAAACACGAAAACAAAAACGAAAACAAAAACGAAAACAAAAACGAAAACAAAAACGAAAACAAAAACACAAACAAAAACGAAAAGGAAAACAAAAACAAAAACGAAAACAAAAACGAAAACAAAAACGAAAACAAAAACAAAAACGAAAACGAAAACGAAAACGAAAACGAAAACGAAAACAAAAACGAAAACAAAAACGAAAACAAAAACGAAAACAAAAACGAAAACAAAAACAAAAACGAAAACAAAAACGAAAACAAAAACGAAAACAAAAACGAAAACAAAAACGAAAACAAAAACGAAAACGAAAACGAAAACAAAAACGAAAACAAAAACGAAAACAAAAACGAAAACAAAAACGAAAACAAAAACAAAAACGAAAACAAAAACGAAAACAAAAACGAAAACAAAAACGAAAACAAAAACGAAAACAAAAACGAAAACAAAAACGAAAACAAAAACGAAAACAAAAACGAAAACAAAAAAGAAAACAAAAACGAAAACAAAAACGAAAACAAAAAAGAAAACAAAAACGAAAACAAAAACGAAAACAAACACGAAAAGAAAAACGAAAACAAAAACGAAAACAAAAACGAAAACAAAAACGAAAACAAAAACATCATCGAGATACATCGATCAGCACGAATCGCGTACCTAGCGAAACATATCTGTTATTCTTCTATCAAATCAGAAACTTTCTTTCGATCGGTGAGAATTGTTAGTAAAGAACATTTGATATATAACTATAGCGCGGGAATTGATGTAGCTTCTCGCTCGCTTCGCTCGCTCTTATAAAACTAGCCTAACCTCAAAACCGATCCCGCGCGTCTGTAAATTATCGGAAAATCGCGGTCTTTTCGAAAAACGAACGCAAGGTGGATTGGTTTT
>NW_026869769.1:72500-77500 GCF_905332965.1 Bombus pascuorum | reverse complement strand
CGAAAACAAAAACGAAAACAAACACGAAAACAAAAACGAAAACAAAAACGAAAACAAAAACGAAAACAAAAACAAAAACGAAAACAAAAACGAAAACAAAAACGAAAACAAAAACGAAAACAAAAACAAAAACGAAAACAAAAACGAAAACAAAAACGAAAACAAAAACGAAAACAAAAACGAAAACAAAAACGAAAACAAAAACAAAAACGAAAACAAAAACGAAAACAAAAACGAAAACAAAAACGAAAACAAAAACGAAAACAAAAACGAAAACAAAAACGAAAACAAAAACGAAAACAAAAACGAAAACAAAAACGAAAACAAAAACGAAAACAAAAACGAAAACAAAAACGAAAACAAAAACGAAAACAAAAACATCATCGAGATACATCGATCAGCACGAATCGCGTACCTAGCGAAACATATCTGTTATTCTTCTATCAAATCAGAAACTTTCTTTCGATCGGTGAGAATTGTTAGTAAAGAACATTTGATATATAACTATAGCGCGGGAATTGATGTAGCTTCTCGCTCGCTTCGCTCGCTCTTATAAAACTAGCCTAACCTCAAAACCGATCCCGCGCGTCTGTAAATTATCGGAAATTCGCGGTCTTTTCGAAAAACGAACGCAAGGTGGATTGGTTTTAGGTAAGGCTATAAAATTCCGAGCGAGCGCAGCGAGCGAGCAACTCGTAAAGGTGAGTCGCAACCCAATGATTTTGACCGTAGGGACTTTTAAGTATTCGCAACAGCCCTAGGAGCGACACGCCGCTGGACTTGGTCGTGTGCGATCGAAGAGCATTATGCCGCTGGACTTAGTCTCGTACAAACAAAAACCAATTAAGACAAAGACAAGGACAGAAACAAGGACAAAAACAAAAACAAAAACAAAAACAAAAACAAAAACGAAAACAAAAACGAAAACAAACACGAAAACAAAAACGAAAACAAAAACGAAAACAAAAACGAAAACAAAAACGAAAACAAAAACGAAAACAAAAACGAAAACAAAAACGAAAACAAAAACGAAAACAAAAACGAAAACAAAAACACAAACAAAAACGAAAAGGAAAACAAAAACAAAAACGAAAACAAAAACGAAAACAAAAACAAAAACGAAAACAAAAACGAAAACAAAAACGAAAACAAAAACGAAAACAAACACGAAAACAAAAACGAAAACAAAAACGAAAACAAAAACGAAAACAAAAACGAAAACAACAACATCATCGAGATACATCGATCAGCACGAATCGCGTACCTAGCGAAACATATCTGTTATTCTTCTATCAAATCAGAAACTTTCTTTCGATCGGTGAGAATTGTTAGTAAAGAACATTTGATATATAACTATAGCGCGGGAATTGATGTAGCTTCTCGCTCGCTTCGCTCGCTCTTATAAAACTAGCCTAACCTCAAAACCGATCCCGCGCGTCTGTAAATTATCGGAAAATCGCGGTCTTTTCGAAAAACGAACGCAAGGTGGATTGGTTTTAGGTAAGGCTATAACATACCGAGCGAGCGCAGCGAGCGAGCAACTCGTAAAGGTGAGTCGCAACCCAATGATTTTGACCGTAGGGACTTTTAAGTATTCGCAACAGCCCTAGGAGCGACACGCCGCTGGACTTGGTCGTGTGGGATCGAAGAGCATTATGCCGCTGGACTTAGTCTCGTACAAACAAAAACCAATTAAGACAAAGACAAGGACAGAAACAAGAACAAAAACAAAAACAAAAACAAAAACAAAAACGAAAACAAAAACGAAAACAAAAACGAAAACAAAAACGAAAACAAAAACGAAAACAAAAACAAAAACGAAAACAAAAACGAAAACAAAAACGAAAACAAAAACGAAAACAAAAACAAAAACAAAAACGAAAACGAAAAGGAAAACAAAAACAAAAACGAAAACAAAAACGAAAACAAAAACAAAAACGAAAACAAAAACGAAAACAAAAACGAAAACAAAAACGAAAACAAAAACGAAAACAAAAACGAAAACAAAAACAAAAACGAAAACAAAAACGAAAACAAAAACGAAAACAAAAACGAAAACAAAAACGAAAACAAAAACGAAAACAAAAACGAAAACAAAAACGAAAACAAAAACGAAACAAAAAAGAAAACAAAAACGAAAACAAAAACGAAAACAAAAAAGAAAACAAAAACGAAAACAAAAACGAAAACAAACACGAAAAGAAAAACGAAAACAAAAACGAAAACAAAAACGAAAACAAAAACGAAAACAAAAACATCATCGAGATACATCGATCAGCACGAATCGCGTACCTAGCGAAACATATCTGTTATTCTTCTATCAAATCAGAAACTTTCTTTCGATCGGTGAGAATTGTTAGTAAAGAACATTTGATATATAACTATAGCGCGGGAATTGATGTAGCTTCTCGCTCGCTTCGCTCGCTCTTATAAAACTAGCCTAACCTCAAAACCGATCCCGCGCGTCTGTAAATTATCGGAAAATCGCGGTCTTTTCGAAAAACGAACGCAAGGTGGATTGGTTTTAGGTAAGGCTATAACATTCCGAGCGAGCGCTGCGAGCGAGCAACTCGTAAAGGTGAGTCGCAACCCAATGATTTTGACCGTAGGGACTTTTAAGTATTCGCAACAGCCCTAGGAGCGACACGCCGCTGGACTTGGTCGTGTGCGATCGAAGAGCATTATGCCGCTGGACTTAGTCTCGTACAAACAAAAACCAATTAAGACAAAGACAAGGACAGAAACAAGGACAAAAACAAAAACACAAACAAAAACGAAAAGGAAAACAAAAACAAAAACGAAAACAAAAACGAAAACAAAAACAAAAACGAAAACAAAAACGAAAACAAAAACGAAAACAAACACGAAAACAAAAACGAAAACAAAAACGAAAACAAAAACGAAAACAAAAACGAAAACAAAAACGAAAACAAAAACGAAAACAAAAACACAAACAAAAACGAAAAGGAAAACAAAAACAAAAACGAAAACAAAAACGAAAACAAAAACAAAAACGAAAACAAAAACGAAAACAAAAACGAAAACAAAAACGAAAACAAAAACGAAAACAAAAACGAAAACAAAAACAAAAACGAAAACAAAAACGAAAACAAAAACGAAAACAAAAACGAAAACAAAAACGAAAACAAAAACGAAAAGGAAAACAAAAACAAAAACGAAAACAAAAACGAAAACAAAAACGAAAACAAAAACGAAAACAAAAACAAAAACGAAAACAAAAACGAAAACAAAAACGAAAACAAAAACGAAAACAAAAACGAAAACAAAAACGAAAACAAAAACGAAAACAAAAACGAAAACAAAAACGAAAACAAAAAAGAAAACAAAAACGAAAACAAAAACGAAAACAAAAAAGAAAACAAAAACGAAAACAAAAACGAAAACAAACACGAAAAGAAAAACGAAAACAAAAACGAAAACAAAAACGAAAACAAAAACGAAAACAAAAACATCATCGAGATACATCGATCAGCACGAATCGCGTACCTAGCGAAACATATCTGTTATTCTTCTATCAAATCAGAAACTTTCTTTCGATCGGTGAGAATTGTTAGTAAAGAACATTTGATATATAACTATAGCGCGGGAATTGATGTAGCTTCTCGCTCGCTTCGCTCGCTCTTATAAAACTAGCCTAACCTCAAAACCGATCCCGCGCGTCTGTAAATTATCGGAAAATCGCGGTCTTTTCGAAAAACGAACGCAAGGTGGATTGGTTTTAGGTAAGGCTATAACATTCCGAGCGAGCGCAGCGAGCGAGCAACTCGTAAAGGTGAGTCGCAACCCAATGATTTTGACCGTAGGGACTTTTAAGTATTCGCAACAGCCCTAGGAGCGACACGCCGCTGGACTTGGTCGTGTGCGATCGAAGAGCATTATGCCGCTGGACTTAGTCTCGTACAAACAAAAACCAATTAAGACAAAGACAAGGACAGAAACAAGGACAAAAACAAAAACAAAAACGAAAACAAAAACAAAAACGAAAACAAAAACGAAAACAAAAACGAAAACAAACACGAAAACAAAAACGAAAACAAAAACGAAAACAAAAACGAAAACAAAAACGAAAACAAAAACGAAAACAAAAACGAAAACAAAAACGAAATCAAAAACGAAAACAAAAACGAAAACAAAAACACAAACAAAAACGAAAAGGAAAACAAAAACAAAAACGAAAACAAAAACAAAAACAAAAACAAAAACGAAAACAAAAACGAAAACAAAAACGAAAACAAAAACGAAAACAAAAACGAAAACAAAAACGAAAACAAAAACGAAAACAAAAAAGAAAACAAAAACGAAAACGAAAACGAAAACAAAAACGAAAACAAACACGAAAACAAAAACGAAAACAAAAACGAAAACAAAAACGAAAACAAAAACGAAAACAAAAACGAAAACAAAAACGAAAACAAAAACGAAAACAAAAACGAAAACAAAAACGAAAACAAAAACGAAAACAAAAACGAAAACAAAAACGAAAACAAAAACGAAAACAAACACGAAAACAAAAACGAAAACAAAAACGAAAACAAAAACGAAAACAAAAACGAAAACAAAAACGAAAACAAAAACGAAAACAAAAACATCATCGAGATACATCGATCAGCACGAATCGCGTACCTAGCGAAACATATCTGTTATTCTTCTATCAAATCAGAAACTTTCTTTCGATCGGTGAGAATTGTTAGTAAAGAACATTTGATATATAACTATAGCGCGGGAATTGATGTAGCTTCTCGCTCGCTTCGCTCGCTCTTATAAAACTAGCCTAACCTCAAAACCGATCCCGCGCGTCTGTAAATTATCGGAAAATCGCGGTCTTTTCGAAAAACGAACGCAAGGTGGATTGGTTTTAGGTAAGGCTATAACATTCCGAGCGAGCGCAGCGAGCGAGCAACTCGTAAAGGTGAGTCGCAACCCAATGATTTTGACCGTAGGGACTTTTAAGTATTCGCAACAGCCCTAGGAGCGACACG
>NW_026869769.1:62500-67500 GCF_905332965.1 Bombus pascuorum | reverse complement strand
GGTAAGGCTGTAACATTCCGAGCGAGCGCAGCGAGCGAGCAACTCGTAAAGGTGAGTCGCAACCCAATGATTTTGACCGTAGGGACTTTTAAGTATTCGCAACAGCCCTAGGAGCGACACGCCGCTGGACTTGGTCGTGTGCGATCGAAGAGCATTATGCCGCTGGACTTAGTCTCGTACAAACAAAAACCAATTAAGACAAAGACAAGGACAGAAACAAGGACAAAAACAAAAACACAAACAAAAACGAAAAGGAAAACAAAAACAAAAACGAAAACAAAAACGAAAACAAAAACAAAAACGAAAACAAAAACGAAAACAAAAACGAAAACAAACACGAAAACAAAAACGAAAACAAAAACGAAAACAAAAACGAAAACAAAAACGAAAACAAAAACGAAAACAAAAACGAAAACAAAAACAAAAACGAAAACAAAAACGAAAACAAAAACGAAAACAAAAACGAAAACAACAACATCATCGAGATACATCGATCAGCACGAATCGCGTACCTAGCGAAACATATCTGTTATTCTTCTATCAAATCAGAAACTTTCTTTCGATCGGTGAGAATTGTTAGTAAAGAACATTTGATATATAACTATAGCGCGGGAATTGATGTAGCTTCTCGCTCGCTTCGCTCGCTCTTATAAAACTAGCCTAACCTCAAAACCGATCCCGCGCGTCTGTAAATTATCGGAAAATCGCGGTCTTTTCGAAAAACGAACGCAAGGTGGATTGGTTTTAGGTAAGGCTATAACATTCCGAGCGAGCGCAGCGAGCGAGCAACTCGTAAAGGTGAGTCGCAACCCAATGATTTTAACCGTAGGGACTTTTAAGTATTCGCAACAGCCCTAGGAGCGACACGCCGCTGGACTTGGTCGTGTGGGATCGAAGAGCATTATGCCGCTGGACTTAGTCTCGTACAAACAAAAACCAATTAAGACAAAGACAAGGACAGAAACAAGGACAAAAACAAAAACAAAAACGAAAACAAAAACAAAAACGAAAACAAAAACGAAAACAAAAACGAAAACAAACACGAAAACAAAAACGAAAACAAAAACGAAAACAAAAACGAAAACAAAAACGAAAACAAACACGAAAACAAAAACGAAAACAAAAACGAAAACAAAAACGAAAACAAAAACGAAAACAAAAACGAAAACAAAAACGAAAACAAAAACGAAAACAAAAACGAAAACAAAAACGAAAAGGAAAACAAAAACAAAAACGAAAACAAAAACGAAAACAAAAACGAAATCAAAAACGAAAACAAAAACGAAAACAAAAACGAAAACAAAAACGAAAACAAAAACACAAACAAAAACGAAAAGGAAAACAAAAACAAAAACGAAAACAAAAACGAAAACAAAAACAAAAACGAAAACAAAAACGAAAACAAAAACGAAAACAAACACGAAAACAAAAACGAAAACAAACACGAAAACAAAAACGAAAACAAAAACGAAAACAAAAACGAAAACAAAAACGAAAACAAAAACGAAAACAAAAACAAAAACAAAAACAAAAACGAAAACAAAAACGAAAACAAAAACGAAAACAAAAACGAAAACAAAAACGAAAACAAAAACGAAAACAAAAACAAAAACAAAAACGAAAACAAAAACGAAAACAAAAACGAAAACAAAAACGAAAACAAAAAAGAAAACAAAAACGAAAACAAAAACGAAAACAAAAAAGAAAACAAAAACGAAAACAAAAACGAAAACAAACACGAAAAGAAAAACGAAAACAAAAACGAAAACAAAAACGAAAACAAAAACATCATCGAGATACATCGATCAGCACGAATCGCGTACCTAGCGAAACATATCTGTTATTCTTCTATCAAATCAGAAACTTTCTTTCGATCGGTGAGAATTGTTAGTAAAGAACATTTGATATATAACTATAGCGCGGGAATTGATGTAGCTTCTCGCTCGCTTCGCTCGCTCTTATAAAACTAGCCTAACCTCAAAACCGATCCCGCGCGTCTGTAAATTATCGGAAAATCGCGGTCTTTTCGAAAAACGAACGCAAGGTGGATTGGTTTTAGGTAAGGCTATAACATTCCGAGCGAGCGCAGCGAGCGAGCAACTCGTAAAGGTGAGTCGCAACCCAATGATTTTGACCGTAGGGACTTTTAAGTATTCGCAACAGCCCTAGGAGCGACACGCCGCTGGACTTGGTCGTGTGGGATCGAAGAGCATTATGCCGCTGGACTTAGTCTCGTACAAACAAAAACCAATTAAGACAAAGACAAGGACAGAAACAAGGACAAAAACAAAAACACAAACAAAAACGAAAAGGAAAACAAAAACGAAAACAAAAACGAAAACAAAAACGAAAACAAACACGAAAACAAAAACGAAAACAAAAACAAAAACGAAAACAAAAACGAAAACAAAAACGAAAACAAACACGAAAACAAAAACGAAAACAAAAACGAAAACAAAAACGAAAACAAAAACGAAAACAAAAACGAAAACAAAAACGAAAACAAAAACACAAACAAAAACGAAAAGGAAAACAAAAACAAAAACGAAAACAAAAACGAAAACAAAAACAAAAACAAAAACGAAAACAAAAACGAAAACAAAAACGAAAACAAAAACGAAAACAAAAACGAAAACAAAAACGAAAACAAAAACGAAAACAAAAACGAAAACGAAAACAAAAACGAAAACAAAAACGAAAACAAAAACGAAAACAAAAACGAAAACAAAAACGAAAACAAAAACGAAAACAAAAACGAAAACAAAAACGAAAACAAAAACGAAAACAAAAACGAAAACAAAAACGAAAACAAAAACGAAAACAAAAACGAAAACAAAAACGAAAACAAAAACGAAAACAAAAACGAAAACAAAAACGAAAACAAAAACGAAAACAAAAACGAAAACAAAAACATCATCGAGATACATCGATCAGCACGAATCGCGTACCTAGCGAAACATATCTGTTATTCTTCTATCAAATCAGAAACTTTCTTTCGATCGGTGAGAATTGTTAGTAAAGAACATTTGATATATAACTATAGAACGGGAATTGATGTAGCTTCTCGCTCGCTTCGCTCGCTCTTATAAAACTAGCCTAACCTCAAAACCGATCCCGCGCGTCTGTAAATTATCGGAAAATCGCGGTCTTTTCGAAAAACGAACGCAAGGTGGATTGGTTTTAGGCAAGACTATAACATTCCGAGCGAGCGCAGCGAGCGAGCAACTCGTAAAGGTGAGTCGCAACCCAATGATTTTGACCGTAGGGACTTTTAAGTATTCGCAACAGCCCTAGGAGCGACACGCCGCTGGACTTGGTCGTGTGGGATCGAAGAGCATTATGCCGCTGGACTTAGTCTCGTACAAACAAAAACCAATTAAGACAAAGACAAGGACAGAAACAAGGACAAAAACAAAAACAAAAACGAAAACAAAAACAAAAACGAAAACAAAAACGAAAACAAAAACGAAAACAAACACGAAAACAAAAACGAAAACAAAAACGAAAACAAAAACGAAAACAAAAAAGAAAACAAAAACGAAAACAAAAACGAAAACAAAAACGAAATCAAAAACGAAAACAAAAACGAAAACAAAAACGAAAACAAAAACGAAAACAAAAACGAAAACAAAAACGAAAACAAAAACAAAAACAAAAACGAAAACAAAAACGAAAACAAAAAAGAAAACAAAAACGAAAACGAAAACGAAAACAAAAACGAAAACAAAAACGAAAACAAAAACGAAAACAAAAACGAAAACAAAAACGAAAACAAAAACGAAAACAAAAACGAAAACAAAAACGAAAACAAAAAAGAAAACAAAAACGAAAACAAAAACGAAAACAAAAACGAAAACAAAAACGAAAACAAAAACGAAAACAAAAACGAAAACAAAAACGAAAACAAAAACGAAAACAAAAAAGAAAACAAAAACGAAAACAAAAACGAAAACAAAAAAGAAAACAAAAACGAAAACAAAAACGAAAACAAACACGAAAAGAAAAACGAAAACAAAAACGAAAACAAAAACGAAAACAAAAACGAAAACAAAAACATCATCGAGATACATCGATCAGCACGAATCGCGTACCTAGCGAAACATATCTGTTATTCTTCTATCAAATCAGAAACTTTCTTTCGATCGGTGAGAATTGTTAGTAAAGAACATTTGATATATAACTATAGCGCGGGAATTGATGTAGCTTCTCGCTCGCTTCGCTCGCTCTTATAAAACTAGCCTAACCTCAAAACCGATCCCGCGCGTCTGTAAATTATCGGAAAATCGCGGTCTTTTCGAAAAACGAACGCAAGGTGGATTGGTTTTAGGTAAGGCTATAACATTCCGAGCGAGCGCAGCGAGCGAGCAACTCGTAAAGGTGAGTCGCAACCCAATGATTTTGACCGTAGGGACTTTTAAGTATTCGCAACAGCCCTAGGAGCGACACGCCGCTGGACTTGGTCGTGTGCGATCGAAGAGCATTATGCCGCTGGACTTAGTCTCGTACAAACAAAAACCAATTAAGACAAAGACAAGGACAGAAACAAGGACAAAAACAAAAACACAAACAAAAACGAAAAGGAAAACAAAAACAAAAACGAAAACAAAAACGAAAACAAAAACAAAAACGAAAACAAAAACGAAAACAAAAACGAAAACAAACACGAAAACAAAAACGAAAACAAAAACGAAAACAAAAACGAAAACAAAAACGAAATCAAAAACGAAAACAAAAACGAAAACAAAAACGAAAACAAAAACGAAAACAAAAACGAAAACAAAAACGAAAACAAAAACGAAAACAAAAACGAAAACAAAAACGAAAACAAAAAAGAAAACAAAAACGAAAACAAAAACGAAAACAAAAACATCATCGAGATACATCGATCAGCACGAATCGCGTACCTAGCGAAACATATCTGTTATTCTTCTATCAAATCAGAAACTTTCTTTCGATCGGTGAGAATTGTTAGTAAAGAACATTTGATATATAACTATAGC
>NW_026869769.1:50000-52500 GCF_905332965.1 Bombus pascuorum | reverse complement strand
TTTTGTTTTCCTTTTCGTTTTTGTTTTCGTTTTTGTTTTCGTTTTTGTTTTCGTTTTTGTTTTCGTTTTTGTTTTCGTTTTTGTTTTCGTTTTTGTTTTCGTTTTTGTTTTCGTTTTTGTTTTCGTTTTTGTTTTCGTTTTTGTTTTCGTTTTTGTTTTCGTTTTTGTTTTCGTGTTTGTTTTCGTTTTTGTTTTCGTTTTCGTTTTTGTTTTTGTTTTTGTTTTTGATTTTGTTTTCGTTTTTGATTTCGTTTTTGTTTTTGTTTTTGTTTTCGTTTTTGTTTTCGTTTTTGTTTTCGTTTTTGTTTTCGTTTTTGTTTTCGTGTTTGTTTTCGTTTTTGTTTTCGTTTTTGTTTTCGTTTTTGTTTTTGTTTTCGTTTTTGTTTTTGTTTTTGTTTTCGTTTTTGTTTTCGTTTTTGTTTTCGTGTTTGTTTTCGTTTTTGTTTTCGTTTTCGTTTTTGTTTTTGTTTTTGTTTTTGATTTTGTTTTCGTTTTTGATTTCGTTTTTGTTTTTGTTTTTGATTTCGTTTTTGTTTTCGTTTTTGTTTTCGTTTTTGTTTTCGTTTTTGTTTTCGTGTTTGTTTTCGTTTTTGTTTTCGTTTTTGTTTTCGTTTTTGTTTTTGTTTTTGTTTTTGTTTTCGTTTTTGTTTTTGTTTTTGTTTTCGTTTTTGTTTTCGTTTTTGTTTTCGTTTTTGTTTTCGTTTTTGATTTCGTTTTTGTTTTCGTTTTTGTTTTCGTTTTTGTTTTCGTTTTTGTTTTCGTTTTTGTTTTCGTTTTTGTTTTCGTTTTTGTTTTCGTTTTTGTTTTTGTTTTTGTTTTTGTTTTTGTTTTTGTTTTTGTTTTTGTTTTTGTTTTTGTTTTTGTTTTTGTTTTTGTTTTTGTTTTTGTTTTTGTTTTTGTTTCTGTTTTTGTTTTTGTTTTTGTTTTTGTTTTTGTTTTTGTTTTTGTTTTTGTTTTTGTTTTTGTTTTTGTTTTTGTTTTTGTTTTTGTTTTTGTTTTTGTTTTTGTTTTTGTTTTTGTTTTTGTTTCAGTTTTTGTTTTCGTTTTCGTTTTCGTTTTCGTTTTCGTTTTCGTTTTCGTTTTCGTTTTCGTTTTCGTTTTCGTTTTCGTTTTCGTTTTCGTTTTCGTTTTCGTTTTCGTTTTCGTTTTCGTTTTCGTTTTCGTTTTCGTTTTCGTTTTCGTTTTCGTTTTCGTTTTCGTTTTCGTTTTCGTTTTCGTTTTCGTTTTCGTTTTCGTTTTCGTTTTCGTTTTCGTTTTCGTTTTCGTTTTCGTTTTCGTTTTCGTTTTCGTTTTCGTTTTCGTTTTCGTTTTCGTTTTCGTTTTCGTTTTCGTTTTCGTTTTCGTTTTCGTTTTCGTTTTCGTTTTCGTTTTCGTTTTCGTTTTCGTTTTCGTTTTCGTTTTCGTTTTCGTTTTCGTTTTCGTTTTCGTTTTCGTTTTCGTTTTCGTTTTCGTTTTCGTTTTCGTTTTCGTTTTCGTTTTCGTTTTCGTTTTCGTTTTCGTTTTCGTTTTCGTTTTCGTTTTCGTTTTCGTTTTCGTTTTCGTTTTCGTTTTCGTTTTCGTTTTCGTTTTCGTTTTCGTTTTCGTTTTCGTTTTCGTTTTCGTTTTCGTTTTCGTTTTCGTTTTCGTTTTCGTTTTCGTTTTCGTTTTCGTTTTCGTTTTCGTTTTCGTTTTCGTTTTCGTTTTCGTTTTCGTTTTCGTTTTCGTTTTCGTTTTCGTTTTCGTTTTCGTTTTCGTTTTCGTTTTCGTTTTCGTTTTCGTTTTCGTTTTCGTTTTCGTTTTCGTTTTCGTTTTCGTTTTCGTTTTCGTTTTCGTTTTCGTTTTTGTTTTCGTTTTTGTTTTTGTTTTCGTTTTTGTTTTCGTTTTTGTTTTTGTTTTCCTTTTCGTTTTTGTTTGTGTTTTTGTTTTTGTCCTTGTTTCTGTCCTTGTCTTTGTCTTAATTGGTTTTTGTTTGTACGAGACTAAGTCCAGCGGCATAATGCTCTTCGATCCCACACGACCAAGTCCAGCGGCGTGTCGCTCCTAGGGCTGTTTCGAATACTTAAAAGTCCCTACGGTCAAAATCATTGGGTTGCGACTCACCTTTACGAGTTGCTCGCTCGCTGCGCTCGCTCGGAATGTTATAGCCTTACCTAAAACCAATCCACCTTGCGTTCGTTTTTCGAAAAGACCGCGATTTTCCGATAATTTACAGACGCGCGGGGTCGGTTTTGAGGTTAGGCTAGTTTTATAAGAGCGAGCGAAGCGAGCGAGAAGCTACTTCAATTCCCGCGCTATAGTAATATATCAAATGTTCTTTACTAACAATTCTCACCGATCGAAAGAAAGTTTCTGATTTGATAGAAGAATAACAGATATGTTTCGCTAGGTACGCGATTCGTGCTGATCGATGTATCTCGATGATGTTTTTGTTTTCGTTTTTGTTTTCGTTTTTGTTTTCGTTTTTGTTTTCGTTTTTGTTTTCGTTTTTGTTTTCGTTTTTGTTTTTGTTTTTGTTTTCGTT
>NW_026869769.1:0-2500 GCF_905332965.1 Bombus pascuorum | reverse complement strand
GTTTTCGTTTTCGTTTTCGTTTTCGTTTTCGTTTTCGTTTTCGTTTTCGTTTTCGTTTTCGTTTCGTTTTCGTTTTCGTTTTCGTTTTCGTTTTCGTTTCGTTTTCGTTTTCGTTTTCGTTTTCGTTTCGTTTTCGTTTTCGTTTTCGTTTTCGTTTTCGTTTCGTTTTCGTTTTCGTTTTCGTTTTCGTTTTCGTTTTCGTTTTCGTTTTCGTTTTCGTTTTCGTTTTCGTTTTCGTTTTCGTTTTCGTTTTCGTTTTCGTTTTCGTTTTCGTTTTCGTTTTCGTTTTCGTTTTCGTTTTCGTTTTTCGTTTTCGTTTCGTTTTCGTTTTCGTTTCGTTTTCGTTTTCGTTTTCGTTTTCGTTTTCGTTTTCGTTTTCGTTTCGTTTTCGTTTTCGTTTTCGTTTTCGTTTTCGTTTTCGTTTTCGTTTTCGTTTTCGTTTTCGTTTTCGTTTTCGTTTTCGTTTTCGTTTTCGTTTTTCGTTTTCGTTTTCGTTTTCGTTTTCGTTTTCGTTTTCGTTTTCGTTTTTCGTTTTCGTTTTCGTTTTCGTTTTCGTTTTCGTTTTCGTTTTCGTTTCGTTTTCGTTTTCGTTTTCGTTTTCGTTTTCGTTTTCGTTTTCGTTTTCGTTTTCGTTTCGTTTTCGTTTTCGTTTTCGTTTTCGTTTTCGTTTTCGTTTTCGTTTTTCGTTTTCGTTTTCGTTTTCGTTTTCGTTTTCGTTTTCGTTTTCGTTTTCGTTTCGTTTTCGTTTTCGTTTTTCGTTTTCGTTTTCGTTTTCGTTTTCGTTTTCGTTTTCGTTTTCGTTTTTTCGTTTTCGTTTTCGTTTTCGTTTTCGTTTTCGTTTTCGTTTTCGTTTCGTTTTCGTTTTCGTTTCGTTTTCGTTTTCGTTTTCGTTTTCGTTTTCGTTTTCGTTTTCGTTTTCGTTTTCGTTTTCGTTTTCGTTTCGTTTCGTTTTTCGTTTTCGTTTTCGTTTTCGTTTTCGTTTTCGTTTTCGTTTTCGTTTCGTTTTCGTTTTCGTTTTCGTTTTCGTTTTCGTTTTCGTTTTCGTTTCGTTTTCGTTTTCGTTTTCGTTTTCGTTTTCGTTTTCGTTTTCGTTTTCGTTTTCGTTTTCGTTTTTGTTTTTGTTTTTCGTTTTTGTTTTTCGTTTTCGTTTTCGTTTTCGTTTTCGTTTTCGTTTTCGTTTTCGTTTTCGTTTTCGTTTTCGTTTTCGTTTTCGTTTTCGTTTTCGTTTTCGTTTTCGTTTTCGTTTTCGTTTCGTTTTCGTTTTCGTTTTCGTTTTCGTTTTCGTTTTCGTTTTCGTTTTCGTTTTCGTTTTCGTTTCGTTTTCGTTTTCGTTTTCGTTTTCGTTTTCGTTTTCGTTTTCGTTTTCGTTTTCGTTTTCGTTTCGTTTTCGTTTTCGTTTTCGTTTTCGTTTTCGTTTTCGTTTTCGTTTTCGTTTTCGTTTTCGTTTCGTTTTCGTTTTCGTTTCGTTTTCGTTTTCGTTTCGTTTTCGTTTTCGTTTTCGTTTTCGTTTTCGTTTTCGTTTTCGTTTTCGTTTTCGTTTTTCGTTTTCGTTTTCGTTTTCGTTTTCGTTTTCGTTTTCGTTTTCGTTTTCGTTTTCGTTTCGTTTTCGTTTTCGTTTTCGTCGTTTCGTTTTCGTTTCGTTTTCGTTTTCGTTTTCGTTTTCGTTTTTCGTTTTCGTTTTCGTTTTCGTTTTCGTTTCGTTTTCGTTTTCGTTTTCGTTTTCGTTTTCGTTTTCGTTTTCGTTTTCGTTTTCGTTTGTTCGTTTTCGTTTTCGTTTTCGTTTTTCGTGTTTCGTTTTCGTTTTCGTTTTCGTTTTCGTTTTCGTTTTCGTTTTCGTTTTCGTTTCGTTTTCGTTTTCGTTTTCGTTTTTCGTTTTCGTTTTCGTTTTCGTTTTCGTTTCGTTTTTGTTTTCGTTTTTTGTTTTCGTTTTGTTCGTTTTTTTGTCCTTGTTTCTGTCCTTGTCTTTGTCTTAATTGGTTTTTGTTTGTACGAGACTATGTCCAGCGGCATAATGCTCTTCGATCGCACACGACCAAGTCCAGCGGCGTGTCGCTCCTAGGGCTGTTTGCGAATACTTAAAAGTCCCTACGGTCAAAATCATTGGGTTGCGACTCACCTTTACGAGTTGCTCGCTCGCTGCGCTCGCTCGGAATTTTATAGCCTTACCTAAAACCAATCCACCTTGCGTTCGTTTTTCGAAAAGACCGCGAATTTCCGATAATTTACAGACGCGCGGGATCGGTTTTGAGGTTAGGCTAGTTTTTATAAGAGCGAGCGAAGCGAGCGAGAAGCTACATCAATTCCCGCGCTATAGTTATATATCAAATGTTCTTTACTAACAATTCTCACCGATCGAAAGAAAGTTTCTGATTTGATAGAAGAATAACAGATATGTTTCGCTAGGTACGCGATTCGTGCTGATCGATGTATCTCGATGATGTTTTTTGTTTTCGTTTTTGTTTTCGTTTTTGTTTTCGTTTTTGTTTTTGTTTTTGTTTTT
>NW_026869768.1:147500-151915 GCF_905332965.1 Bombus pascuorum | reverse complement strand
AAACAAAAACAAAAAAAAAAAAAAAAACAAAAAACAAAAACAAAAACAAAAACAAAAACAAAAACAAAAACAAAAACAAAAACAAAAACAAAAACAAAAACAAAAACAAAAACAAAAACAAAAACAAAAACAAAAACAAAAACAAAAACAAAAACAAAAACAAAAACAAAAACAAAAACAAAAACAAAAACAAAAACAAAAACAAAAACAAAAACAAAAAAAAAAACAAAACAAAAACAAAAACAAAAACAAAAACAAAAACAAAAACAAAAACAAAAACAAAAACAAAAAAAAAAAAAAAAACAAAAACAAAAACAAAAACAAAAACAAAAACAAAAACAAAAACAAAAACAAAAACAAAAAAAAAAACAAAAAAAAAAAAAAAAAAAAAACAAAACAAAAACAAAAACAAAAACAAAAACAAAAACAAAAACAAAAACAAAAACAAAAACAAAAACAAAAACAAAAACAAAAACAAAAACAAAAACAAAAACAAAAACAAAAACAAAAACAAAAACAAAAACAAAACAAAAACAAAAACAAAAACAAAAACAAAAACAAAACAAAAACAAAAACAAAAACAAAAACAAAAAACAAAAACAAAAAACAAAACAAAAACGAAAACAAAAACGAAAACAAAAACGAAAACAAAAACGAAAACGAAAACAAAAACGAAAACAAAAACGAAACAAAAACGAAAACAAAAACGAAAACAAAAACGAAAACAAAAACGAAAACAAAAACGAAAACAAAAACGAAAACAAAAACGAAAACAAAAACGAAAACAAAAACGAAAACAAAAACGAAAACAAAAACATCATCGAGATACATCGATCAGCACGAATCGCGTACCTAGCGAAACATATCTGTTATTCTTCTATCAAATCAGAAACTTTCTTTCGATCGGTGAGAATTGTTAGTAAAGAACATTTGATATATAACTATAGCGCGGGAATTGATGTAGCTTCTCGCTCGCTTCGCTCGCTCTTATAAAACTAGCCTAACCTCAAAACCGATCCCGCGCGTCTGTAAATTATCGGAAATTCGCGGTCTTTTCGAAAAACGAACGCAAGGTGGATTGGTTTTAGGTAAGGCTATAAAATTCCGAGCGAGCGCAGCGAGCGAGCAACTCGTAAAGGTGAGTCGCAACCCAATGATTTTGACCGTAGGGACTTTTAAGTATTCGCAACAGCCCTAGGAGCGACACGCCGCTGGACTTGGTCGTGTGCGATCGAAGAGCATTATGCCGCTGGACATAGTCTCGTACAAACAAAAACCAATTAAGACAAAGACAAGGACAGAAACAAGGACAAAAACAAAAACGAAAACAAAAACGAAAACAAAAACGAAAACGAAAACGAAAACGAAAACGAAAACGAAAACGAAAACGAAAACGAAAACGAAAACGAAAACGAAAACGAAAACGAAAACGAAAACGAAAACGAAAACGAAAACGAAAACGAAAACGAAAACGAAAACGAAAACGAAAACGAAAACGAAAACGAAAACGAAAACGAAAACGAAAACGAAAACGAAAACGAAAACGAAAACGAAAACGAAAACGAAAACGAAAACGAAAACGAAAACGAAAACGAAAACGAAAACGAAAACGAAAACGAAAACGAAAACGAAAACGAAAACGAAAACGAAAACGAAAACGAAAACGAAAACGAAAACGAAAACGAAAACGAAAACGAAAACGAAAACGAAAACGAAAACGAAAACGAAAACGAAAACGAAAACGAAAACGAAAACGAAAACGAAAACGAAAACGAAAACGAAAACGAAAACGAAAACGAAAACGAAAACGAAAAACGAAAACGAAAACGAAAACGAAAACGAAAACGAAAACGAAAACGAAAACGAAAACGAAAACGAAAACGAAAACGAAAAACGAAAACGAAAACGAAAACGAAAACGAAAACGAAAACGAAAACGAAAACGAAAACGAAACGAAAACGAAAACGAAAACGAAAACGAAAACGAAAACGAAAACGAAAACGAAAACGAAAACGAAAACGAAAACGAAAACGAAAACGAAAACGAAAACGAAAACGAAAACGAAAAACGAAAACGAAAACGAAAACGAAAACGAAAACGAAAACGAAAACGAAAACGAAAACGAAAACGAAAACGAAAACGAAACGAAAACGAAAACGAAAACGAAAAACGAAAACGAAAACGAAAACGAAAACGAAAACGAAAACGAAAACGAAAACGAAAACGAAAACGAAAAACGAAAACGAAAACGAAACGAAAACGAAAACGAAAACGAAACGAAAACGAAAACGAAAACGAAAACGAAAACGAAAACGAAAACGAAAAACGAAAACGAAAACGAAAACGAAAACGAAAACGAAAACGAAACGAAAACGAAAACGAAAACGAAAACGAAAACGAAAACGAAAACGAAACGAAAACGAAAACGAAAACGAAAACGAAAAACGAAAACGAAAACGAAAACGAAAACGAAAACGAAAACGAAAACGAAAACGAAAACGAAAACGAAAACGAAAACGAAAACGAAAACGAAAACGAAAACGAAAACGAAAACGAAAACGAAAACGAAAACGAAAACGAAAACGAAAAACGAAAACGAAAACGAAAACGAAAACGAAAACGAAAACGAAAACGAAAACGAAAACGAAAACGAAAACGAAAACGAAAACGAAAACGAAAACGAAAACGAAAACGAAAACGAAAACGAAAACGAAAACGAAAACGAAAACGAAAACGAAAACGAAAACGAAAACGAAAACGAAAACGAAAACGAAAACGAAAACGAAAACGAAAACGAAAACGAAAACGAAAACGAAAACGAAAACGAAAACGAAAACGAAAACGAAAACGAAACGAAAACGAAAACGAAAACGAAAACGAAAACGAAAACGAAAACGAAAACGAAACGAAAACGAAAACGAAAACGAAAACGAAAACGAAAACGAAAACGAAAACGAAAACGAAAACGAAAACGAAAACGAAAACGAAAACGAAAACGAAAACGAAAACGAAAACGAAACGAAAACGAAAACGAAAACGAAAACGAAAACGAAAACGAAAACGAAAACGAAAACGAAAACGAAAACGAAAACGAAAACGAAAACGAAAACGAAAACGAAAACGAAAACGAAAACGAAACGAAAACGAAAACGAAAACGAAAACGAAAACGAAAACGAAACGAAAACGAAAACGAAAACGAAAACGAAAACGAAAACGAAAACGAAAACGAAAACGAAAACGAAAACGAAAACGAAAACGAAAACGAAAACGAAAACGAAAACGAAAACGAAACGAAAACGAAACGAAAACGAAACGAAAACGAAAACGAAAACGAAAACGAAAACGAAAACGAAAACGAAAACGAAAACGAAAACGAAAACGAAAACGAAACGAAAACGAAAACGAAAACGAAAACGAAAACGAAAACGAAAACGAAAACGAAAACGAAAACGAAAACGAAAACGAAAACGAAAACGAAAACGAAAACGAAAACGAAAACGAAAACGAAAACGAAAACGAAAACGAAAACGAAAACGAAAACGAAAACGAAAACGAAAAACGAAAACGAAAACGAAAACGAAAACGAAAACGAAAACGAAAACGAAAACGAAAACGAAAACGAAAACGAAAACGAAAACGAAAACGAAAACGAAAACGAAAACGAAAACGAAAACGAAAACGGAAAACGAAAACGAAAACGAAAACGAAAACGAAAACGAAAACGAAAACGAAAACGAAAACGAAAACGAAAACGAAAACGAAAACGAAAACGAAAACGAAAACGAAAACGAAACGAAAACGAAAACGAAAACGAAAACGAAAACGAAAACGAAAACGAAAACGAAAAACGAAAACGAAAACGAAAACGAAAACGAAAACGAAAACGAAAACGAAAACGAAAACGAAAACGAAAACGAAAACGAAACGAAACGAAAACGAAAACGAAAACGAAAACGAAAACGAAAACGAAAACGAAAACGAAAACGAAAACGAAAACGAAAACGAAAACGAAAACGAAAACGAAAACGAAAACGAAAACGAAACGAAAACGAAAACGAAAACGAAAACGAAAACGAAAACGAAAACGAAAACGAAAACGAAAACGAAAACGAAAACGAAAACGAAAACGAAAACGAAAACGAAAACGAAAACGAAAACGAAAACGAAAACGAAAACGAAACGAAAACGAAAACGAAAACGAAAACGAAAACGAAAACGAAAACGAAAACGAAAACGAAAACGAAAACGAAAACGAAAACGAAAACGAAAACGAAAACGAAAACGAAAACGAAAACGAAAACGAAAACGAAAACGAAAACGAAAACGAAAACGAAAACGAAAACGAAAACGAAAACGAAAACGAAAACGAAAACGAAAACGAAAACGAAAACGAAAACGAAAACGAAAACGAAAA
>NW_026869768.1:135000-137500 GCF_905332965.1 Bombus pascuorum | reverse complement strand
AGCAACTCGTAAAGGTGAGTCGCAACCCAATGATTTTGACCGTAGGGACTTTTAAGTATTCGCAACAGCCCTAGGAGCGACACGCCGCTGGACTTGGTCGTGTGCGATCGAAGAGCATTATGCCGCTGGACTTAGTCTCGTACAAACAAAAACCAATTAAGACAAAGACAAGGACAGAAACAAGGACAAAAACAAAAACACAAACAAAAACGAAAAGGAAAACAAAAACAAAAACGAAAACAAAAACGAAAACAAAAACAAAAACGAAAACAAAAACGAAAACAAAAACGAAAACAAACACGAAAACAAAAACGAAAACAAAAACGAAAACAAAAACGAAAACAAAAACGAAAACAAAAACGAAAACAAAAACGAAAACAAAAACTCAAACAAAAACGAAAAGGAAAACAAAAACGAAAACAAACACGAAAACAAAAACGAAAACAAAAACGAAAACAAAAACGAAAACAAAAACGAAAACAAAAACGAAAACAAAAACAAAAACGAAAACGAAAACAAAAACGAAAACAAAAACAAAAACGAAAACAAAAACGAAAACAAAAACGAAAACAAAAACGAAAACAAAAACGAAAACAAAAACGAAAACAAAAACAAAAACGAAAACAAACACGAAAACAAAAACGAAAACAAAAACGAAAACAAAAACGAAAACAAAAACGAAAACAAAAACGAAAACAAAAACGAAAACAAAAACGAAAACAAACACGAAAACAAAAACGAAAACAAAAACGAAAACAAAAACGAAAACAAAAACGAAAACAAAAACGAAAACAAAAACGAAAACAAAAACATCATCGAGATACATCGATCAGCACGAATCGCGTACCTAGCGAAACATATCTGTTATTCTTCTATCAAATCAGAAACTTTCTTTCGATCGGTGAGAATTGTTAGTAAAGAACATTTGATATATAACTATAGCGCGGGAATTGATGTAGCTTCTCGCTCGCTTCGCTCGCTCTTATAAAACTAGCCTAACCTCAAAACCGATCCCGCGCGTCTGTAAATTATCGGAAAATCGCGGTCTTTTCGAAAAACGAACGCAAGGTGGATTGGTTTTAGGTAAGGCTATAACATTCCGAGCGAGCGCAGCGAGCGAGCAACTCGTAAAGGTGAGTCGCAACCCAATGATTTTGACCGTAGGGACTTTTAAGTATTCGCAACAGCCCTAGGAGCGACACGCCGCTGGACTTGGTCGTGTGCGATCGAAGAGCATTATGCCGCTGGACTTAGTCTCGTACAAACAAAAACCAATTAAGACAAAGACAAGGACAGAAACAAGGACAAAAACAAAAACACAAACAAAAACGAAAAGGAAAACAAAAACAAAAACGAAAACAAAAACGAAAACAAAAACAAAAACGAAAACAAAAACGAAAACAAAAACGAAAACAAACACGAAAACAAAAACGAAAACAAAAACGAAAACAAAAACGAAAACAAAAACGAAAACAAAAACGAAAACAAAAACGAAAACAAAAACTCAAACAAAAACGAAAAGGAAAACAAAAACGAAAACAAACACGAAAACAAAAACAAAAACAAAAACAAAAACAAAAACAAAAACAAAAACAAAAACAAAAACAAAAACAAAAACAAAAACAAAAACAAAAACAAAAACAAAAACAAAAACAAAAACAAAAACAAAAACAAAAACAAAAACAAAAACAAAAACAAAAACAAAAACAAAAACAAAAACAAAAACAAAAACAAAAACAAAAACAAAAACAAAAACAAAAACAAAAACAAAAACAAAAACAAAAACAAAAACAAAAACAAAAACAAAAACAAAAACAAAAACAAAAACAAAAACAAAAACAAAAACAAAAACAAAAACAAAAACAAAAACAAAAACAAAAACAAAAACAAAAACAAAAACAAAAACAAAAACAAAAACAAAAACAAAAACAAAAACAAAAACAAAAACAAAAACAAAAACAAAAACAAAAACAAAAACAAAAACAAAAACAAAAACAAAAACAAAAACAAAAACAAAAACAAAAACAAAAACAAAAACAAAAACAAAAACAAAAACAAAAACAAAAACAAAAACAAAAACAAAAACAAAAACAAAAACAAAAACAAAAACAAAAACAAAAACAAAAACAAAAACAAAAACAAAAACAAAAACAAAAACAAAAACAAAAACAAAAACAAAAACAAAAACAAAAACAAAAACAAAAACAAAAACAAAAACAAAAACAAAAACAAAAACAAAAACAAAAACAAAAACAAAAACAAAAACAAAAACAAAAACAAAAACAAAAACAAAAACAAAAACGAAAACAAAAACGAAAACAAAAACGAAAACAAAAACGAAAACAAAAACTCAAACAAAAACGAAAAGGAAAACAAAAACGAAAACAAACACGAAAACAAAAACGAAAACAAAAACGAAAACAAAAACGAAAACAAAAACGAAAACAAAAACGAAAACAAAAACAAAAACGAAAACGAAAACAAAAACGAAAACAAAAAC
>NW_026869768.1:115000-117500 GCF_905332965.1 Bombus pascuorum | reverse complement strand
AAACGAAAACGAAAACGAAAACGAAAACGAAAACGAAAACGAAAACGAAAACGAAAACGAAAACGAAAACGAAAACGAAAACGAAAACGAAACGAAAACGAAAACGAAAACGAAAACGAAAACGAAAACGAAAACGAAAACGAAAACGAAAACGAAAACGAAAACGAAAACGAAAACGAAAACGAAAACGAAAACGAAAACGAAAACGAAAACGAAAACGAAAACGAAAACGAAAACGAAACGAAAACGAAAACGAAACGAAAACGAAAACGAAAACGAAAACGAAAACGAAAACGAAAACGAAAACGAAAACGAAAACGAAAACGAAAACGAAAACGAAAACGAAAACGAAAACGAAAACGAAAACGAAAACGAAAACGAAAACGAAAACGAAAACGAAAACGAAAACGAAAACGAAAACGAAAACGAAAACGAAAACGAAAACGAAACGAAACGAAAACGAAAACGAAAACGAAAACGAAAACGAAAACGAAAACGAAAACGAAAACGAAAACGAAAACGAAAACGAAAACGAAAACGAAAACGAAAACGAAAACGAAAACGAAAACGAAAACGAAAACGAAAACGAAAACGAAAACGAAAACGAAAACGAAAACGAAAACGAAAACGAAAACGAAAACGAAACGAAAACGAAAACGAAAACGAAAACGAAAACGAAAACGAAAACGAAAACGAAAACGAAAACGAAAACGAAAACGAAAACGAAAACGAAAACGAAAACGAAAACGAAAACGAAAACGAAAACGAAAACGAAAACGAAAACGAAAACGAAAACGAAAACGAAAACGAAAACGAAAACGAAACGAAAACGAAAACGAAAACGAAAACGAAAACGAAAACGAAAACGAAAACGAAAACGAAAACGAAAACGTAACGAAAACGAAAACGAAAACGAAAACGAAAACGAAAACGAAAACGAAAACGAAAACGAAAACGAAAACGAAAACGAAAACGAAAACGAAAACGAAAACGAAAACGAAAACGAAAACGAAAACGAAAACGAAAACGAAAACGAAAACGAAAACGAAAACGAACGAAACGAAAACGAAAACGAAAACGAAAACGAAAACGAAAACGAAAACGAAAACGAAAACGAAAACGAAACGAAAACGAAAACGAAACGAAAACGAAAACGAAAACGAAAACGAAACGAAAACGAAAACGAAAACGAAAACGAAAACGAAAACGAAAACGAAAACGAAAACGAAAACGAAAACGAAAACGAAAACGAAAACGAAAACGAAAACGAAAACGAAAACGAAAACGAAAACGAAAACGAAAAACGAAAACGAAAACGAAAACGAAAACGAAAACGAAAACGAAAACGAAAACGAAAACGAAAACGAAAACGAAAACGAAAACGAAAACGAAAACGAAAACGAAAACGAAAACGAAAACGAAAACGAAAACGAAAACGAAAACGAAAACGAAAACGAAAACGAAAACGAAAACGAAAACGAAAACGAAAACGAAAACGAAAACGAAAACGAAAACGAAAACGAAAACGAAAACGAAAACGAAAACGAAAACGAAAACGAAAACGAAAACGAAAACGAAAACGAAAACGAAAACGAAAACGAAACGAAAACGAAAACGAAAACGAAAACGAAAACGAAAACGAAAACGAAAACGAAAACGAAAAAACGAAACGAACGAAAACGAAAACGAAAACGAAAACGAAAACGAAAACGAAAACGAAAACGAAAACGAAAACGAAAACGAAAACGAAAACGAAAACGAAAACGAAAACGAAAACGAAAACGAAAACGAAAACGAAAACGAAAACGAAACGAAAACGAAAACGAAAACGAAAACGAAAACGAAACGAAAACGAAAACGAAAACGAAAACGAAAACGAAAACGAAAACGAAAACGAAAACGAAAACGAAAACGAAACGAAAACGAAAACGAAAACGAAAACGAAAACGAAAACGAAAACGAAAACGAAAACGAAAACGAAAACGAAAACGAAAACGAAAACGAAAACGAAAACGAAAACGAAAACGAAACGAAAACGAAAACGAAAACGAAAACGAAAACGAAAACGAAACGAAAACGAAAACGAAAACGAAAACGAAAACGAAAACGAAAACGAAAACGAAAACGAAAACGAAAACGAAAACGAAAACGAAAACGAAAACGAAAACGAAAACGAAAACGAAAACGAAAACGAAACGAAAACGAAAACGAAAACGAAAACGAAACGAAAACGAAAACGAAAACGAAAACGAAAACGAAAACGAAAACGAAAACGAAAACGAAAACGAAAACGAAAAACGAAAACGAAAACGAAAACGAAAACGAAAACGAAAACGAAACGAAAACGAAAACGAAAACGAAAACGAAAACGAAAACGAAAACGAAAACGAAAACGAAAACGAAAACGAAAACGAAAACGAAAACGAAAACGAAAACGAAAACGAAACGAAAACGAAAACGAAAACGAAAACGAAACGAAAACGAAAACGAAAACGAAAAC
>NW_026869768.1:107500-110000 GCF_905332965.1 Bombus pascuorum | reverse complement strand
AAAAACAAAAACAAAAACAAAAACAAAAACAAAAACAAAAACAAAAACAAAAACAAAAACAAAAACAAAAACAAAAACAAAAACAAAAACAAAAACAAAAACAAAAACAAAAACAAAAACAAAAACAAAAACAAAAACAAAAACAAAAACAAAAACAAAAACAAAAACAAAAACAAAAACAAAAACAAAAACAAAAACAAAAACAAAAACAAAAACAAAAACAAAAACAAAAACAAAAACAAAAACAAAAACAAAAACAAAAACAAAAACAAAAACAAAAACAAAAACAAAAACAAAAACAAAAACAAAAACAAAAACAAAAACAAAAACAAAAACAAAAACAAAAACAAAAACAAAAACAAAAACAAAAACAAAAACAAAAACAAAAACAAAAACAAAAACAAAAACAAAAACAAAAACAAAAACAAAAACAAAAACAAAAACAAAAACAAAAACAAAAACAAAAACAAAAACAAAAACAAAAACAAAAACAAAAACAAAAACAAAAACAAAAACAAAAACAAAAACAAAAACAAAAACGAAAACAAAAACGAAAACAAAAACGAAAACAAAAACGAAAACAAAAACGAAAACAAAAACGAAAACAAAAACGAAAACAAAAACGAAAACAAAAACGAAAACAAAAACATCATCGAGATACATCGATCAGCACGAATCGCGTACCTAGCGAAACATATCTGTTATTCTTCTATCAAATCAGAAACTTTCTTTCGATCGGTGAGAATTGTTAGTAAAGAACATTTGATATATAACTATAGCGCGGGAATTGATGTAGCTTCTCGCTCGCTTCGCTCGCTCTTATAAAACTAGCCTAACCTCAAAACCGATCCCGCGCGTCTGTAAATTATCGGAAAATCGCGGTCTTTTCGAAAAACGAACGCAAGGTGGATTGGTTTTAGGTAAGGCTATAACATTCCGAGCGAGCGCAGCGAGCGAGCAACTCGTAAAGGTGAGTCGCAACCCAATGATTTTGACCGTAGGGACTTTTAAGTATTCGCAACAGCCCTAGGAGCGACACGCCGCTGGACTTGGTCGTGTGCGATCGAAGAGCATTATGCCGCTGGACTTGGTCGTGTGCGATCGAAGAGCATTATGCCGCTGGACTTAGTCTCGTACAAACAAAAACCAATTAAGACAAAGACAAGGACAGAAACAAGGACAAAAACAAAAACACAAACAAAAACGAAAAGGAAAACAAAAACAAAAACGAAAACAAAAACGAAAACAAAAACAAAAACGAAAACAAAAACGAAAACAAAAACGAAAACAAACACGAAAACAAAAACGAAAACAAAAACGAAAACAAAAACGAAAACAAAAACGAAAACAAAAACGAAAACAAAAACGAAAACAAAAACTCAAACAAAAACGAAAAGGAAAACAAAAACGAAAACAAACACGAAAACAAAAACGAAAACAAAAACGAAAACAAAAACGAAAACAAAAACGAAAACAAAAACAAAAACGAAAACGAAAACAAAAACGAAAACAAAAACAAAAACGAAAACAAAAACGAAAACAAAAACGAAAACAAAAACGAAAACAAAAACGAAAACAAAAACGAAAACAAAAACAAAAACGAAAACAAACACGAAAACAAACACGAAAACAAAAACGAAAACAAAAACGAAAACAAAAACGAAAACAAAAACGAAAACAAAAACGAAAACAAAAACGAAAACAAACACGAAAACAAAAACGAAAACAAAAACGAAAACAAAAACGAAAACAAAAACGAAAACAAAAACGAAAACAAAAACGAAAACAAAAACATCATCGAGATACATCGATCAGCACGAATCGCGTACCTAGCGAAACATATCTGTTATTCTTCTATCAAATCAGAAACTTTCTTTCGATCGGTGAGAATTGTTAGTAAAGAACATTTGATATATAACTATAGCGCGGGAATTGATGTAGCTTCTCGCTCGCTTCGCTCGCTCTTATAAAACTAGCCTAACCTCAAAACCGATCCCGCGCGTCTGTAAATTATCGGAAAATCGCGGTCTTTTCGAAAAACGAACGCAAGGTGGATTGGTTTTAGGTAAGGCTATAACATTCCGAGCGAGCGCAGCGAGCGAGCAACTCGTAAAGGTGAGTCGCAACCCAATGATTTTGACCGTAGGGACTTTTAAGTATTCGCAACAGCCCTAGGAGCGACACGCCGCTGGACTTGGTCGTGTGCGATCGAAGAGCATTATGCCGCTGGACTTAGTCTCGTACAAACAAAAACCAATTAAGACAAAGACAAGGACAGAAACAAGGACAAAAACAAAAACACAAACAAAAACGAAAAGGAAAACAAAAACAAAAACGAAAACAAAAACGAAAACAAAAACAAAAACGAAAACAAAAACGAAAACAAAAACGAAAACAAACACGAAAACAAAAACGAAAACAAAAACGAAAACAAAAACGAAAACAAAAACGAAAACAAAAACGAAAACAAAAACGAAAACAAAAACTCAAACAAAAACGA
>NW_026869768.1:92500-95000 GCF_905332965.1 Bombus pascuorum | reverse complement strand
AAAACAAAAACGAAAACAAACACGAAAACAAAAACGAAAACAAAAACGAAAACAAAAACGAAAACAAAAACGAAAACAAAAACGAAAACAAAAACGAAAACAAAAACACAAACAAAAACGAAAAGGAAAACAAAAACAAAAACGAAAACAAAAACGAAAACAAAAACAAAAACGAAAACAAAAACGAAAACAAAAACGAAAACAAAAACGAAAACAAAAACGAAAACAAAAACGAAAACAAAAACGAAAACAAAAACGAAAACAAAAACGAAAACAAAAACGAAAACAAAAACGAAAACAAAAAAGAAAACAAAAACGAAAACAAAAACGAAAACAAAAAAGAAAACAAAAACGAAAACAAAAACGAAAACAAACACGAAAAGAAAAACGAAAACAAAAACGAAAACAAAAACGAAAACAAAAACGAAAACAACAACATCATCGAGATACATCGATCAGCACGAATCGCGTACCTAGCGAAACATATCTGTTATTCTTCTATCAAATCAGAAACTTTCTTTCGATCGGTGAGAATTGTTAGTAAAGAACATTTGATATATAACTATAGCGCGGGAATTGATGTAGCTTCTCGCTCGCTGCGCTCGCTCGGAATGTTATAGCCTTACCTAAAACCAATCCACCTTGCGTTCGTTTTTCGAAAAGACCGCGATTTTCCGATAATTTACAGACGCGCGGGATCGGTTTTGAGGTTAGGCTAGTTTTATAAGAGCGAGCGAAGCGAGCGAGAAGCTACATCAATTCCCGCGCTATAGTTATATATCAAATGTTCTTTACTAACAATTCTCACCGATCGAAAGAAAGTTTCTGATTTGATAGAAGAATAACAGATATGTTTCGCTAGGTACGCGATTCGTGCTGATCGATGTATCTCGATGATGTTTTTGTTTTCGTTTTTGTTTTCGTTTTTGTTTTCGTTTTTGTTTTCGTTTTTGTTTTCGTTTTTGTTTTCGTTTTTGTTTTCGTTTTTGTTTTCGTTTTTGTTTTCGTTTTTGTTTTCGTTTTTGTTTTCGTTTTTGTTTTCGTTTTTGTTTTCGTTTTTGTTTTTGTTTTCGTTTTTGTTTTCGTTTTTGTTTTCGTTTTTGTTTTCGTTTTTTTTTTCTTTTTTGTTTTCGTTTTTGTTTTTGTTTTCGTTTTTGTTTTCGTTTTTGTTTTCGTGTTTGTTTTCGTTTTTGTTTTCGTTTTCGTTTTCGTTTTTGTTTTCTTTTTTGTTTTCGTTTTTGTTTTTGTTTTCGTTTTTGTTTTCGTTTTTGTTTTCGTTTTTGTTTTCGTTTTTGTTTTCGTTTTTGTTTTCGTTTTTGTTTTCGTTTTTGTTTTCGTTTTTGTTTTTGTTTTTGTTTTTGTTTTCGTTTTTGTTTTTGTTTTCCTTTTCGTTTTTGTTTTCGTTTTTGTTTTCGTTTTTGTTTTCGTTTTTGTTTTCGTTTTTGTTTTCGTTTTTGTTTTCGTTTTTGTTTTCGTTTTTGTTTTCGTTTTTGTTTTTGTTTTCGTTTTTGTTTTCGTTTTTGTTTTTGTTTTCCTTTTCGTTTTTGTTTGTGTTTTTGTTTTAGTTTTTGTTTTCGTTTTTGTTTTCGTTTTTGTTTTCGTTTTTGTTTTCGTTTTTGTTTTCGTTTTTGTTTTCGTGTTTGTTTTCGTTTTTGTTTTCGTTTTTGTTTTCGTTTTTGTTTTTGTTTTCGTTTTTGTTTTCGTTTTTGTTTTTGTTTTCCTTTTCGTTTTTGTTTGTGTTTTTGTTTTTGTCCTTGTTTCTGTCCTTGTCTTTGTCTTAATTGGTTTTTGTTTGTACGAGACTAAGTCCAGCGGCATAATGCTCTTCGATCCCACACGACCAAGTCCAGCGGCGTGTCGCTCCTAGGGCTGTTGCGAATACTTAAAAGTCCCTACGGTCAAAATCATTGGGTTGCGACTCACCTTTACGAGTTGCTCGCTCGCTGCGCTCGCTCGGAATGTTATAGCCTTACCTAAAACCAATCCACCTTGCGTTCGTTTTTCGAAAAGACCGCGATTTTCCGATAATTTACAGACGCGCGGGATCGGTTTTGAGGTTAGGCTAGTTTTATAAGAGCGAGCGAAGCGAGCGAGAAGCTACATCAATTCCCGCGCTATAGTTATATATCAAATGTTCTTTACTAACAATTCTCACCGATCGAAAGAAAGTTTCTGATTTGATAGAAGAATAACAGATATGTTTCGCTAGGTACGCGATTCGTGCTGATCGATGTATCTCGATGATGTTTTTGTTTTCGTTTTTGTTTTCGTTTTTGTTTTCGTTTTTCTTTTCGTGTTTGTTTTCGTTTTTGTTTTCGTTTTTGTTTTCTTTTTTGTTTTCGTTTTTGTTTTCGTTTTTGTTTTCTTTTTTGTTTTCGTTTTTGTTTTCGTTTTTGTTTTCGTTTTTGTTTTCGTTTTTGTTTTTGTTTTTGTTTTCGTTTTTGTTTTCGTTTTTGTTTTCGTTTTTGTTTTCGTTTTTGTTTTCGTTTTTGTTTTCGTT
>NW_026869768.1:67500-75000 GCF_905332965.1 Bombus pascuorum | reverse complement strand
GTTTTATAAGAGCGAGCGAAGCGAGCGAGAAGCTACATCAATTCCCGCGCTATAGTTATATATCAAATGTTCTTTACTAACAATTCTCACCGATCGAAAGAAAGTTTCTGATTTGATAGAAGAATAACAGATATGTTTCGCTAGGTACGCGATTCGTGCTGATCGATGTATCTCGATGATGTTTTTGTTTTCGTTTTTGTTTTCGTTTTTGTTTTCGTTTTTCTTTTCGTGTTTGTTTTCGTTTTTGTTTTCGTTTTTGTTTTCTTTTTTGTTTTCGTTTGTGTTTTCGTTTTTGTTTTCGTTTTTGTTTTCGTTTTTGTTTTCGTTTTTGTTTTCGTTTTTGTTTTCGTTTTTGTTTTCGTTTTTGTTTTCGTTTTTGTTTTCGTTTTTGTTTTCGTTTTTGTTTTTGTTTTCGTTTTTGTTTTCGTTTTTGTTTTCGTTTTTGTTTTCGTTTTTGTTTTCGTTTTTGTTTTCGTTTTTGTTTTTGTTTTCGTTTTTGTTTTTGTTTTTGTCCTTGTTTCTGTCCTTGTCTTTGTCTTAATTGGTTTTTGTTTGTACGAGACTAAGTCCAGCGGCATAATGCTCTTCGATCGCACACGACCAAGTCCAGCGGCGTGTCGCTCCTAGGGCTGTTGCGAATACTTAAAAGTCCCTACGGTCAAAATCATTGGGTTGCGACTCACCTTTACGAGTTGCTCGCTCGCTGCGCTCGCTCGGAATGTTATAGCCTTACCTAAAACCAATCCACCTTGCGTTCGTTTTTCGAAAAGACCGCGATTTTCCGATAATTTACAGACGCGCGGGATCGGTTTTGAGGTTAGGCTAGTTTTATAAGAGCGAGCGAAGCGAGCGAGAAGCTACATCAATTCCCGCGCTATAGTTATATATCAAATGTTCTTTACTAACAATTCTCACCGATCGAAAGAAAGTTTCTGATTTGATAGAAGAATAACAGATATGTTTCGCTAGGTACGCGATTCGTGCTGATCGATGTATCTCGATGATGTTTTTGTTTTCGTTTTTGTTTTCGTTTTTGTTTTCGTTTTTGTTTTCGTTTTTGTTTTCGTTTTTGTTTTCGTTTTTGTTTTCGTGTTTGTTTTCGTTTTTGTTTTCGTTTTTGTTTTCGTTTTTGTTTTCGTTTTTGTTTTCGTTTTTGTTTTCGTTTTTGTTTTCGTTTTTGTTTTCGTTTTTGTTTTCGTTTTTGTTTTCGTTTTTGTTTTCGTTTTTGTTTTCGTTTTTGTTTTCGTTTTTGTTTTCGTGTTTGTTTTCGTTTTTGTTTTCGTTTTCGTTTTCGTTTTTGTTTTCTTTTTTGTTTTCGTTTTTGTTTTCGTTTTTGTTTTCGTTTTTGTTTTCGTTTTTGTTTTCGTTTTTGTTTTCGTGTTTGTTTTCGTTTTTGTTTTCGTTTTTGTTTTCGTTTTTGTTTTTGTTTTCGTTTTTGTTTTCGTTTTTGTTTTTGTTTTCCTTTTCGTTTTTGTTTGTGTTTTTGTTTTCGTTTTTGTTTTCGTTTTTGATTTCGTTTTTGTTTTCGTTTTTGTTTTCGTTTTTGTTTTCGTTTTTGTTTTCGTTTTTGTTTTCGTTTTTGTTTTCGTTTTTGTTTTCGTGTTTGTTTTCGTTTTTGTTTTCGTTTTTGTTTTCGTTTTTGTTTTTGTTTTTGTCCTTGTTTCTGTCCTTGTCTTTGTCTTAATTGGTTTTTGTTTGTACGAGACTAAGTCCAGCGGCATAATGCTCTTCGATCGCACACGACCAAGTCCAGCGGCGTGTCGCTCCTAGGGCTGTTGCGAATACTTAAAAGTCCCTACGGTCAAAATCATTGGGTTGCGACTCACCTTTACGAGTTGCTCGCTCGCTGCGCTCGCTCGGAATGTTATAGCCTTACCTAAAACCAATCCACCTTGCGTTCGTTTTTCGAAAAGACCGCGATTTTCCGATAATTTACAGACGCGCGGGATCGGTTTTGAGGTTAGGCTAGTTTTATAAGAGCGACCGAAGCGAGCGAGAAGCTACATCAATTCCCGCGCTATAGTTATATATCAAATGTTCTTTACTAACAATTCTCACCGATCGAAAGAAAGTTTCTGATTTGATAGAAGAATAACAGATATGTTTCGCTAGGTACGCGATTCGTGCTGATCGATGTATCTCGATGATGTTTTTGTTTTCGTTTTTGTTTTCGTTTTTGTTTTCGTTTTTGTTTTTGTTTTTCTTTTCGTGTTTGTTTTCGTTTTTGTTTTCGTTTTTGTTTTCTTTTTTGTTTTCGTTTTTGTTTTCGTTTTTGTTTTCTTTTTTGTTTTCGTTTTTGTTTTCGTTTTTGTTTTCGTTTTTGTTTTCGTTTTTGTTTTCGTTTTTGTTTTCGTTTTTGTTTTCGTTTTTGTTTTCGTTTTTGTTTTCGTTTTTGTTTTTGTTTTCGTTTTTGTTTTCGTTTTTGTTTTCGTTTTTGTTTTCGTTTTTGTTTTTGTTTTCCTTTTCGTTTTTGTTTTCGTTTTTGTTTTCGTTTTTGTTTTCGTTTTTGTTTTCGTTTTTGTTTTCGTTTTTGTTTTTGTTTTCGTTTTTGTTTTCGTTTTTGTTTTCGTTTTTGTTTTCGTTTTTGTTTTCGTTTTTGTTTTCGTTTTTGTTTTTGTTTTCGTTTTTGTTTTCGTTTTTGTTTTTGTTTTCCTTTTCGTTTTTGTTTGTGTTTTTGTTTTCGTTTTTGTTTTCGTTTTTGTTTTCGTTTTTGTTTTCGTTTTTGTTTTCGTTTTTGTTTTCGTTTTTGTTTTCGTGTTTGTTTTCGTTTTTGTTTTCGTTTTTGTTTTCGTTTTTGTTTTTGTTTTCGTTTTTGTTTTCGTTTTTGTTTTTGTTTTCCTTTTCGTTTTTGTTTGTGTTTTTGTTTTTGTCCTTGTTTCTGTCCTTGTCTTTGTCTTAATTGGTTTTTGTTTGTACGAGACTAAGTCCAGCGGCATAATGCTCTTCGATCGCACACGACCAAGTCCAGCGGCGTGTCGCTCCTAGGGCTGTTGCGAATACTTAAAAGTCCCTACGGTCAAAATCATTGGGTTGCGACTCACCTTTACGAGTTGCTCGCTCGCTGCGCTCGCTCGGAATGTTATAGCCTTACCTAAAACCAATCCACCTTGCGTTCGTTTTTCGAAAAGACCGCGATTTTCCGATAATTTACAGACGCGCGGGATCGGTTTTGAGGTTAGGCTAGTTTTATAAGAGCGAGCGAAGCGAGCGAGAAGCTACATCAATTCCCGCGCTATAGTTATATATCAAATGTTCTTTACTAACAATTCTCACCGATCGAAAGAAAGTTTCTGATTTGATAGAAGAATAACAGATATGTTTCGCTAGGTACGCGATTCGTGCTGATCGATGTATCTTGATGATGTTTTTGTTTTCGTTTTTGTTTTCGTTTTTGTTTTCGTTTTTGTTTTCGTTTTTCTTTTCGTGTTTGTTTTCGTTTTTGTTTTCGTTTTTGTTTTCTTTTTTGTTTTCGTTTTTGTTTTCGTTTTTGTTTTCTTTTTTGTTTCGTTTTTGTTTTCGTTTTTGTTTTCGTTTTTGTTTTCGTTTTTGTTTTCGTTTTTGTTTTCGTTTTTGTTTTCGTTTTTGTTTTCGTTTTTGTTTTCGTTTTTGTTTTTGTTTTCGTTTTTGTTTTCGTTTTTGTTTTCGTTTTTGTTTTCGTTTTTGTTTTCGTTTTTGTTTTCGTTTTTGTTTTTGTTTTCGCTTTTGTTTTCGTTTTTGTTTTTGTTTTCCTTTTCGTTTTCGTTTTTGTTTTCGTTTTTGTTTTCGTTTTTGTTTTCGTTTTTGTTTTCGTTTTTGTTTTCGTTTTTGTTTTTGTTTTCGTTTTTGTTTTCGTTTTTGTTTTCGTTTTTGTTTTCGTTTTTGTTTTCGTTTTTGTTTTTGTTTTTGTTTTTGTTTTTGTCCTTGTTTCTGTCCTTGTCTTTGTCTTAATTGGTTTTTGTTTGTACGAGACTAAGTCCAGCGGCATAATGCTCTTCGATCCCACACGACCAAGTCCAGCGGCGTGTCGCTCCTAGGGCTGTTGCGAATACTTAAAAGTCCCTACGGTCAAAATCATTGGGTTGCGACTCACCTTTACGAGTTGCTCGCTCGCTGCGCTCGCTCGGAATGTTATAGCCTTACCTAAAACCAATCCACCTTGCGTTCGTTTTTCGAAAAGACCGCGATTTTCCGATAATTTACAGACGCGCGGGATCGGTTTTGAGGTTAGGCTAGTTTTATAAGAGCGAGCGAAGCGAGCGAGAAGCTACATCAATTCCCGCGCTATAGTTATATATCAAATGTTCTTTACTAACAATTCTCACCGATCGAAAGAAAGTTTCTGATTTGATAGAAGAATAACAGATATGTTTCGCTAGGTACGCGATTCGTGCTGATCGATGTATCTCGATGATGTTGTTGTTTTCGTTTTTGTTTTCGTTTTTGTTTTCGTTTTTGTTTTCGTTTTTGTTTTCGTGTTTGTTTTCGTTTTTGTTTTCGTTTTTGTTTTCGTTTTTGTTTTCGTTTTTGTTTTTGTTTTCGTTTTTGTTTTCGTTTTTGTTTTTGTTTTCCTTTTCGTTTTTGTTTGTGTTTTTGTTTTCGTTTTTGTTTTCGTTTTTGTTTTCGTTTTTGTTTTCGTTTTTGTTTTCGTTTTTGTTTTCGTTTTTGTTTTTGTTTTTTTTTTTGTTTTCGTTTTTGTTTTCGTTTTTGTTTTCGTTTTTGTTTTCGTTTTTGTTTTTGTTTTCGTTTTTGTTTTCGTTTTTGTTTTTGTTTTCCTTTTCGTTTTTGTTTGTGTTTTTGTTTTCGTTTTTGTTTTCGTTTTTGTTTTCGTTTTTGTTTTCGTTTTTGTTTTCGTTTTTGTTTTCGTTTTTGTTTTCGTGTTTGTTTTCGTTTTTGTTTTCGTTTTTGTTTTCGTTTTTGTTTTTGTTTTCGTTTTTGTTTTCGTTTTTGTTTTTGTTTTCCTTTTCGTTTTTGTTTGTGTTTTTGTTTTTGTCCTTGTTTCTGTCCTTGTCTTTGTCTTAATTGGTTTTTGTTTGTACGAGACTAAGTCCAGCGGCATAATGCTCTTCGATCGCACACGACCAAGTCCAGCGGCGTGTCGCTCCTAGGGCTGTTGCGAATACTTAAAAGTCCCTACGGTCAAAATCATTGGGTTGCGACTCACCTTTACGAGTTGCTCGCTCGCTGCGCTCGCTCGGAATGTTATAGCCTTACCTAAAACCAATCCACCTTGCGTTCGTTTTTCGAAAAGACCGCGATTTTCCGATAATTTACAGACGCGCGGGATCGGTTTTGAGGTTAGGCTAGTTTTATAAGAGCGAGCGAAGCGAGCGAGAAGCTACATCAATTCCCGCGCTATAGTTATATATCAAATGTTCTTTACTAACAATTCTCACCGATCGAAAGAAAGTTTCTGATTTGATAGAAGAATAACAGATATGTTTCGCTAGGTACGCGATTCGTGCTGATCGATGTATCTTGATGATGTTTTTGTTTTCGTTTTTGTTTTCGTTTTTGTTTTCGTTTTTGTTTTCGTTTTTCTTTTCGTGTTTGTTTTCGTTTTTGTTTTCGTTTTTGTTTTCTTTTTTGTTTTCGTTTTTGTTTTCGTTTTTGTTTTCTTTTTTGTTTCGTTTTTGTTTTCGTTTTTGTTTTCGTTTTTGTTTTCGTTTTTGTTTTCGTTTTTGTTTTCGTTTTTGTTTTCGTTTTTGTTTTCGTTTTTGTTTTCGTTTTTGTTTTTGTTTTCGTTTTTGTTTTCGTTTTTGTTTTCGTTTTTGTTTTCGTTTTTGTTTTCGTTTTTGTTTTCGTTTTTGTTTTTGTTTTCGCTTTTGTTTTCGTTTTTGTTTTTGTTTTCCTTTTCGTTTTCGTTTTTGTTTTCGTTTTTGTTTTCGTTTTTGTTTTCGTTTTTGTTTTCGTTTTTGTTTTCGTTTTTGTTTTTGTTTTCGTTTTTGTTTTCGTTTTTGTTTTCGTTTTTGTTTTCGTTTTTGTTTTCGTTTTTGTTTTTGTTTTTGTTTTTGTTTTTGTCCTTGTTTCTGTCCTTGTCTTTGTCTTAATTGGTTTTTGTTTGTACGAGACTAAGTCCAGCGGCATAATGCTCTTCGATCCCACACGACCAAGTCCAGCGGCGTGTCGCTCCTAGGGCTGTTGCGAATACTTAAAAGTCCCTACGGTCAAAATCATTGGGTTGCGACTCACCTTTACGAGTTGCTCGCTCGCTGCGCTCGCTCGGAATGTTATAGCCTTACCTAAAACCAATCCACCTTGCGTTCGTTTTTCGAAAAGACCGCGATTTTCCGATAATTTACAGACGCGCGGGATCGGTTTTGAGGTTAGGCTAGTTTTATAAGAGCGAGCGAAGCGAGCGAGAAGCTACATCAATTCCCGCGCTATAGTTATATATCAAATGTTCTTTACTAACAATTCTCACCGATCGAAAGAAAGTTTCTGATTTGATAGAAGAATAACAGATATGTTTCGCTAGGTACGCGATTCGTGCTGATCGATGTATCTCGATGATGTTGTTGTTTTCGTTTTTGTTTTCGTTTTTGTTTTCGTTTTTGTTTTCGTTTTTGTTTTCGTGTTTGTTTTCGTTTTTGTTTTCGTTTTTGTTTTCGTTTTTGTTTTCGTTTTTGTTTTTGTTTTCGTTTTTGTTTTCGTTTTTGTTTTTGTTTTCCTTTTCGTTTTTGTTTGTGTTTTTGTTTTCGTTTTTGTTTTCGTTTTTGTTTTCGTTTTTGTTTTCGTTTTTGTTTTCGTTTTTGTTTTCGTTTTTGTTTTCGTTTTTGTTTTCGTTTTTGTTTTCGTTTTTGTTTTCGTGTTTGTTTTCGTTTTTGTTTTCGTTTTTGTTTTTGTTTTCGTTTTTGTTTTTGTTTTTGTCCTTGTTTCTGTCCTTGTCTTTGTCTTAATTGGTTTTTGTTTGTACGAGACTAAGTCCAGCGGCATAATGCTCTTCGATCGCACACGACCAAGTCCAGCGGCGTGTCGCTCCTAGGGCTGTTGCGAATACTTAAAAGTCCCTACGGTCAAAATCATTGGGTTGCGACTCACCTTTACGAGTTGCTCGCTCGCTGCGCTCGCTCGGAATTTTATAGCCTTACCTAAAACCAATCCACCTTGCGTTCGTTTTTCGAAAAGACCGCGAATTTCCGATAATTTACAGACGCGCGGGATCGGTTTTGAGGTTAGGCTAGTTTTATAAGAGCGAGCGAAGCGAGCGAGAAGCTACATCAATTCCCGCGCTATAGTTATATATCAAATGTTCTTTACTAACAATTCTCACCGATCGAAAGAAAGTTTCTGATTTGATAGAAGAATAACAGATATGTTTCGCTAGGTACGCGATTCGTGCTGATCGATGTATCTCGATGATGTTTTTGTTTTCGTTTTTGTTTTCGTTTTTGTTTTCGTTTTTGTTTTCGTTTTTGTTTTCGTTTTTGTTTTCGTTTTTGTTTTCGTTTTTGTTTTCGTTTTTGTTTTCGTTTTTGTTTTCGTTTTTGTTTTCGTTTTTGTTTTCGTTTTTGTTTTCGTTTT
>NW_026869768.1:47500-52500 GCF_905332965.1 Bombus pascuorum | reverse complement strand
GTTTTCGTTTTTGTTTTCGTTTTTGTTTTCGTTTTTGTTTTCGTTTTTGTTTTCGTTTTTGTTTTCGTTTTTGTTTTCGTTTTTGTTTTCGTTTTTGTTTTCGTTTTTGTTTTCGTTTTTGTTTTCGTTTTTGTTTTCGTTTTTGTTTTCGTTTTTGTTTTCGTTTTTGTTTTCGTTTTTGTTTTCGTTTTTGTTTTCGTTTTTGTTTTCGTTTTCGTTTTTGTTTTCGTTTTTGTTTTCGTTTTTGTTTTCGTTTTTGTTTTCGTTTTTGTTTTCGTTTTTGTTTTCGTTTTTGTTTTCGTTTTTGTTTTCGTTTTTGTTTTCGTTTTTGATTTCGTTTTTGTTTTCGTTTTTGTTTTCGTTTTTGTTTTCGTTTTTGTTTTCGTTTTTGTTTTCGTTTTTGTTTTCGTTTTTGTTTTCGTTTTTGTTTTTGTTTTCGTTTTTGTTTTCGTTTTTGTTTTTGTTTTTGTTTTTGTTTTTGATTTTGTTTTTTTTTTGTCCTTGTTTCTGTCCTTGTCTTTGTCTTAATTGGTTTTTGTTTGTACGAGACTAAGTCCAGCGGCATAATGCTCTTCGATCGCACACGACCAAGTCCAGCGGCGTGTCGCTCCTAGGGCTGTTGCGAATACTTAAAAGTCCCTACGGTCAAAATCATTGGGTTGCGACTCACCTTTACGAGTTGCTCGCTCGCTGCGCTCGCTCGGAATGTTATAGCCTTACCTAAAACCAATCCACCTTGCGTTCGTTTTTCGAAAAGACCGCGATTTTCCGATAATTTACAGACGCGCGGGATCGGTTTTGAGGTTAGGCTAGTTTTATAAGAGCGAGCGAAGCGAGCGAGAAGCTACATCAATTCCCGCGCTATAGTTATATATCAAATGTACTTTACTAACAATTCTCACCGATCGAAAGAAAGTTTCTGATTTGATAGAAGAATAACAGATATGTTTCGCTAGGTACGCGATTCGTGCTGATCGATGTATCTCGATGATGTTTTTGTTTTCGTTTTTGTTTTCGTTTTTGTTTTCGTTTTCGTTTTCGTTTTTGTTTTCTTTTTTGTTTTCGTTTTCGTTTTCGTTTTTGTTTTCTTTTTTGTTTTCGTGTTTGTTTTTGTTTTCGTTTTTGTTTTCGTTTTTGTTTTCGTTTTTGTTTTCGTTTTTGTTTGTGTTTTTGTTTTCGTTTTTTTTTCGTTTTTGTTTTCGTTTTTGTTTTCGTTTTTGTTTTCGTTTTTGTTTTCGTTTTTGTTTTCGTGTTTGTTTTCGTTTTTGTTTTCGTTTTTGTTTTCGTTTTTGTTTTTGTTTTTGTTTTCGTTTTTGTTTTCGTTTTTGTTTTTGTTTTCCTTTTCGTTTTTGTTTGTGTTTTTGTTTTTGTCCTTGTTTCTGTCCTTGTCTTTGTCTTAATTGGTTTTTGTTTGTACGAGACTAAGTCCAGCGGCATAATGCTCTTCGATCGCACACGACCAAGTCCAGCGGCGTGTCGCTCCTAGGGCTGTTGCGAATACTTAAAAGTCCCTACGGTCAAAATCATTGGGTTGCGACTCACCTTTACGAGTTGCTCGCTCGCTGCGCTCGCTCGGAATGTTATAGCCTTACCTAAAACCAATCCACCTTGCGTTCGTTTTTCGAAAAGACCGCGATTTTCCGATAATTTACAGACGCGCGGGATCGGTTTTGAGGTTAGGCTAGTTTTATAAGAGCGAGCGAAGCGAGCGAGAAGCTACATCAATTCCCGCGCTATAGTTATATATCAAATGTTCTTTACTAACAATTCTCACCGATCGAAAGAAAGTTTCTGATTTGATAGAAGAATAACAGATATGTTTCGCTAGGTACGCGATTCGTGCTGATCGATGTATCTCGATGATGTTTTTGTTTTCGTTTTTGTTTTCGTTTTTGTTTTCGTTTTTCTTTTCGTGTTTGTTTTCGTTTTTGTTTTCGTTTTTGTTTTCGTTTTTGTTTTCGTTTTTGTTTTCGTTTTTGTTTTCTTTTTTGTTTTCGTGTTTGTTTTCGTTTTTGTTTTCGTTTTTGTTTTCGTTTTTGTTTTCGTTTTTGTTTTCGTTTTTGTTTTCTTTTTTGTTTTCGTTTTTGTTTTCGTTTTTGTTTTCGTTTTTGTTTTCGTTTTTGTTTTCGTTTTTGTTTTCGTTTTTGTTTTTGTTTTCGTTTTTGTTTTCGTTTTTGTTTTCGTTTTTGTTTTCGTTTTTGTTTTTGTTTTTGTTTTCGTTTTTGTTTTTGTTTTCGTTTTTGTTTTCGTTTTTGTTTTCGTTTTTGTTTTCGTTTTTGTTTTCGTTTTTGTTTTCGTTTTTGTTTTCGTGTTTGTTTTCGTTTTTGTTTTCGTTTTCGTTTTCGTTTTTGTTTTCTTTTTTGTTTTCGTTTTTGTTTTCGTTTTTGTTTTCGTTTTTGTTTTCGTTTTTGTTTTCGTTTTTGTTTTCGTTTTTGTTTTCGTTTTTGTTTTCGTTTTTGTTTTCGTTTTTGTTTTCGTTTTTGTTTTCGTTTTTGTTTTCGTTTTTGTTTTCGTTTTTGTTTTCGTTTTTGTTTTCGTTTTTGTTTTCGTTTTTGTTTTCGTGTTTGTTTTCGTTCTTGTTTTCGTTTTCGTTTTCGTTTTCGTTTTCGTTTTCGTTTTCGTTTTCGTTTTTGTTTTTGTTTTTGTTTTTGATTTTGTTTTTGTTTTCGTTTTTGTTTTCGTGTTTGTTTTCGTTTTTGTTTTCGTTTTCGTTTTCGTTTTTGTTTTCTTTTTTGTTTTCGTTTTTGTTTTCGTTTTTGTTTTCGTTTTTGTTTTCGTTTTTGTTTTTGTTTTCCTTTTCGTTTTTGTTTGTTTTTTTGTTTTCGTTTTTGTTTTCGTTTTTGTTTTCGTTTTTGTTTTCGTTTTTGTTTTCGTTTTTGTTTTCGTTTTCGTTTTTGTTTTTGTTTTTGTTTTCGTTTTTGTTTTCGTTTTTGTTTTTGTTTTCGTTTTTGTTTTCGTTTTTGTTTTTGTTTTCCTTTTCGTTTTTGTTTGTGTTTTTGTTTTTGTCCTTGTTTCTGTCCTTGTCTTTGTCTTAATTGGTTTTTGTTTGTACGAGACTAAGTCCAGCGGCATAATGCTCTTCGATCGCACACGACCAAGTCCAGCGGCGTGTCGCTCCTAGGGCTGTTGCGAATACTTAAAAGTCCCTACGGTCAAAATCATTGGGTTGCGACTCACCTTTACGAGTTGCTCGCTCGCTGAGCTCGCTCGGAATGTTATAGCCTTACCTAAAACCAATCCACCTTGCGTTCGTTTTTCGAAAAGACCGCGATTTTCCGATAATTTACAGACGCGCGGGATCGGTTTTGAGGTTAGGCTAGTTTTATAAGAGCGAGCGAAGCGAGCGAGAAGCTACATCAATTCCCGCGCTATAGTTATATATCAAATGTACTTTACTAACAATTCTCACCGATCGAAAGAAAGTTTCTGATTTGATAGAAGAATAACAGATATGTTTCGCTAGGTACGCGATTCGTGCTGATCGATGTATCTCGATGATGTTTTTGTTTTCGTTTTTGTTTTCGTTTTTGTTTTCGTTTTCGTTTTCGTTTTTGTTTTCTTTTTTGTTTTCGTTTTCGTTTTCGTTTTTGTTTTCTTTTTTGTTTTCGTGTTTGTTTTTGTTTTCGTTTTTGTTTTCGTTTTTGTTTTCGTTTTTGTTTTCGTTTTTGTTTGTGTTTTTGTTTTCGTTTTTTTTTCGTTTTTGTTTTCGTTTTTGTTTTCGTTTTTGTTTTCGTTTTTGTTTTCGTTTTTGTTTTCGTGTTTGTTTTCGTTTTTGATTTCGTTTTTGTTTTCGTTTTTGTTTTCGTTTTTGTTTTCGTTTTTGTTTTCGTTTTTGTTTTCGTTTTTGTTTTTGTTTTTGTTTTTGTTTTTGTCCTTGTTTCTGTCCTTGTCTTTGTCTTAATTGGTTTTTGTTTGTACGAGACTAAGTCCAGCGGCATAATGCTCTTCGATCGCACACGACCAAGTCCAGCGGCGTGTCGCTCCTAGGGCTGTTGCGAATACTTAAAAGTCCCTACGGTCAAAATCATTGGGTTGCGACTCACCTTTACGAGTTGCTCGCTCGCTGCGCTCGCTCGGAATGTTATAGCCTTACCTAAAACCAATCCACCTTGCGTTCGTTTTTCGAAAAGACCGCGATTTTCCGATAATTTACAGACGCGCGGGATCGGTTTTGAGGTTAGGCTAGTTTTATAAGAGCGAGCGAAGCGAGCGAGAAGCTACATCAATTCCCGCGCTATAGTTATATATCAAATGTTCTTTACTAACAATTCTCACCGATCGAAAGAAAGTTTCTGATTTGATAGAAGAATAACAGATATGTTTCGCTAGGTACGCGATTCGTGCTGATCGATGTATCTCGATGATGTTTTTGTTTTCGTTTTTGTTTTCGTTTTTGTTTTCGTTTTTCTTTTCGTGTTTGTTTTCGTTTTTGTTTTCGTTTTTGTTTTCGTTTTTGTTTTCGTTTTTGTTTTCGTTTTTGTTTTCTTTTTTGTTTTCGTGTTTGTTTTCGTTTTTGTTTTCGTTTTTTTTTTCGTTTTTGTTTTCGTTTTTGTTTTCGTTTTTGTTTTCTTTTTTGTTTTCGTTTTTGTTTTCGTTTTTGTTTTCGTTTTTGTTTTCGTTTTTGTTTTCGTTTTTGTTTTCGTTTTTGTTTTTGTTTTCGTTTTTGTTTTCGTTTTTGTTTTCGTTTTTGTTTTCGTTTTTGTTTTTGTTTTCGTTTTTGTTTTTGTTTTCGTTTTTGTTTTCGTTTTTGTTTTCGTTTTTGTTTTCGTTTTTGTTTTCGTTTTTGTTTTCGTTTTTGTTTTCGTGTTTGTTTTCGTTTTTGTTTTCGTTTTCGTTTTCGTTTTTGTTTTCTTTTTTGTTTTCGTTTTTGTTTTCGTTTTTGTTTTCGTTTTTGTTTTCGTTTTTGTTTTCGTTTTTGTTTTCGTTTTTGTTTTCGTTTTTGTTTTCGTTTTTGTTTTCGTTTTTGTTTTCGTTTTTGTTTTCGTTTTTGTTTTCGTTTT
>NW_026869768.1:0-42500 GCF_905332965.1 Bombus pascuorum | reverse complement strand
AATACTTAAAAGTCCCTACGGTCAAAATCATTGGGTTGCGACTCACCTTTACGAGTTGCTCGCTCGCTGCGCTCGCTCGGAATGTTATAGCCTTACCTAAAACCAATCCACCTTGCGTTCGTTTTTCGAAAAGACCGCGATTTTCCGATAATTTACAGACGCGCGGGATCGGTTTTGAGGTTAGGCTAGTTTTATAAGAGCGAGCGAAGCGAGCGAGAAGCTACATCAATTCCCGCGCTATAGTTATATATCAAATGTTCTTTACTAACAATTCTCACCGATCGAAAGAAAGTTTCTGATTTGATAGAAGAATAACAGATATGTTTCGCTAGGTACGCGATTCGTGCTGATCGATGTATCTCGATGATGTTTTTGTTTTCGTTTTTGTTTTCGTTTTTGTTTTCGTTTTTGTTTTCGTTTTTCTTTTCGTGTTTGTTTTCGTTTTTGTTTTCGTTTTTGTTTTCTTTTTTGTTTTCGTTTTTGTTTTCGTTTTTGTTTTCTTTTTTGTTTTCGTTTTTGTTTTCGTTTTTGTTTTCGTTTTTGTTTTCGTTTTTGTTTTCGTTTTTGTTTTCGTTTTTGTTTTCGTTTTTGTTTTCGTTTTTGTTTTCGTTTTTGTTTTTGTTTTCGTTTTTGTTTTCGTTTTTGTTTTCGTTTTTGTTTTCGTTTTTGTTTTCGTTTTTGTTTTCGTTTTCGTTTTCGTGTTTGTTTTCGTTTTTGTTTTCGTTTTTGTTTTCGTTTTTGTTTTTGTTTTCGTTTTTGTTTTTGTTTTTGTCCTTGTTTCTGTCCTTGTCTTTGTCTTAATTGGTTTTTGTTTGTACGAGACTAAGTCCAGCGGCATAATGCTCTTCGATCGCACACGACCAAGTCCAGCGGCGTGTCGCTCCTAGGGCTGTTGCGAATACTTAAAAGTCCCTACGGTCAAAATCATTGGGTTGCGACTCACCTTTACGAGTTGCTCGCTCGCTGCGCTCGCTCGGAATGTTATAGCCTTACCTAAAACCAATCCACCTTGCGTTCGTTTTTCGAAAAGACCGCGATTTTCCGATAATTTACAGACGCGCGGGATCGGTTTTGAGGTTAGGCTAGTTTTATAAGAGCGAGCGAAGCGAGCGAGAAGCTACATCAATTCCCGCGCTATAGTTATATATCAAATGTTCTTTACTAACAATTCTCACCGATCGAAAGAAAGTTTCTGATTTGATAGAAGAATAACAGATATGTTTCGCTAGGTACGCGATTCGTGCTGATCGATGTATCTCGATGATGTTTTTGTTTTCGTTTTTGTTTTCGTTTTAGTTTTCGTTTTTGTTTTCGTTTTTCTTTTCGTGTTTGTTTTCGTTTTTGTTTTCGTTTTTGTTTTCTTTTTTGTTTTCGTTTTTGTTTTCGTTTTTGTTTTCTTTTTTGTTTTCGTTTTTGTTTTCGTTTTGTTTTCGTTTTTGTTTTCGTTTTTGTTTTCGTTTTTGTTTTCGTTTTTGTTTTCGTTTTTGTTTTCGTTTTTGTTTTCGTTTTTGTTTTTGTTTTCGTTTTTGTTTTCGTTTTTGTTTTCGTTTTTGTTTTCGTTTTTGTTTTCGTTTTTGTTTTCGTTTTCGTTTTTGTTTTCGTTTTTGTTTTCGTTTTTGTTTTCGTTTTTGTTTTCGTTTTTGTTTTCGTTTTTGTTTTCGTTTTTGTTTTCGTTTTTGATTTCGTTTTTGTTTTCGTTTTTGTTTTCGTTTTTGTTTTCGTTTTTGTTTTCGTTTTTGTTTTCGTTTTTGTTTTCGTGTTTGTTTTCGTTTTTGTTTTCGTTTTTGTTTTCGTTTTTGTTTTTGTTTTCGTTTTTGTTTTTGTTTTTGTCCTTGTTTCTGTCCTTGTCTTTGTCTTAATTGGTTTTTGTTTGTACGAGACTAAGTCCAGCGGCATAATGCTCTTCGATCGCACACGACCAAGTCCAGCGGCGTGTCGCTCCTAGGGCTGTTGCGAATACTTAAAAGTCCCTACGGTCAAAATCATTGGGTTGCGACTCACCTTTACGAGTTGCTCGCTCGCTGCGCTCGCTCGGAATGTTATAGCCTTACCTAAAACCAATCCACCTTGCGTTCGTTTTTCGAAAAGACCGCGATTTTCCGATAATTTACAGACGCGCGGGATCGGTTTTGAGGTTAGGCTAGTTTTATAAGAGCGAGCGAAGCGAGCGAGAAGCTACATCAATTCCCGCGCTATAGTTATATATCAAATGTTCTTTACTAACAATTCTCACCGATCGAAAGAAAGTTTCTGATTTGATAGAAGAATAACAGATATGTTTCGCTAGGTACGCGATTCGTGCTGATCGATGTATCTCGATGATGTTTTTGTTTTCGTTTTTGTTTTTGTTTTCGTTTTTGTTTTCGTTTTTGTTTTCGTTTTTGTTTTCGTTTTTGTTTTCGTTTTTGTTTTCGTTTTTGTTTTCGTTTTTGTTTTCGTTTTTGTTTTCGTTTTTGTTTTCGTTTTTGTTTTCGTTTTTGTTTTCGTGTTTGTTTTCGTTTTTGTTTTCGTTTTCGTTTTCGTTTTTGTTTTCTTTTTTGTTTTCGTTTTTGTTTTCGTTTTTGTTTTCGTTTTTGTTTTCGTTTTTGTTTTCGTTTTTGTTTTCGTTTTTGTTTTCGTTTTTGTTTTCGTTTTTGTTTTCGTTTTTGATTTCGTTTTTGTTTTCGTTTTTGTTTTCGTTTTTGTTTTCGTTTTTGTTTTCGTTTTTGTTTTCGTTTTTGTTTTCGTTTTTGTTTTCGTGTTTGTTTTCGTTTTTGTTTTCGTTTTTGTTTTCGTTTTTGCTTTTGTTTTCGTTTTTGTTTTCGTTTTTGTTTTTGTTTTTGTCCTTGTTTCTGTCCTTGTCTTTGTCTTAATTGGTTTTTGTTTGTACGAGACTAAGTCCAGCGGCATAATGCTCTTCGATCGCACACGACCAAGTCCAGCGGCGTGTCGCTCCTAGGGCTGTTGCGAATACTTAAAAGTCCCTACGGTCAAAATCATTGGGTTGCGACTCACCTTTACGAGTTGCTCGCTCGCTGCGCTCGCTCGGAATGTTATAGCCTTACCTAAAACCAATCCACCTTGCGTTCGTTTTTCGAAAAGACCGCGATTTTCCGATAATTTACAGACGCGCGGGATCGGTTTTGAGGTTAAGCTAGTTTTATAAGAGCGGGCGAAGCGAGCGAGAAGCTACATCAATTCCCGCGCTATAGTTATATATCAAATGTTCTTTACTAACAATTCTCACCGATCGAAAGAAAGTTTCTGATTTGATAGAAGAATAACAGATATGTTTCGCTAGGTACGCGATTCGTGCTGATCGATGTATCTCGATGATGTTTTTGTTTTCGTTTTTGTTTTCGTTTTTGTTTTCGTTTTTGTTTTCGTTTTTCTTTTCGTGTTTGTTTTCGTTTTTGTTTTCGTTTTTGTTTTCTTTTTTGTTTTCGTTTTTGTTTTCGTTTTTGTTTTCGTTTTTGTTTTCGTTTTTGTTTTCGTTTTTGTTTTCGTTTTTGTTTTCGTTTTTGTTTTCGTTTTTGTTTTCGTTTTTGTTTTCGTTTTTGTTTTCGTTTTTGTTTTCGTTTTTGTTTTTGTTTTCGTTTTTGTTTTCGTTTTTGTTTTCGTTTTTGTTTTCGTTTTTGTTTTCGTTTTTGTTTTCGTTTTCGTTTTTGTTTTCGTTTTTGTTTTCGTTTTTGTTTTCGTTTTTGTTTTCGTTTTTGTTTTCGTTTTTGTTTTCGTTTTTGTTTTCGTTTTTGTTTTCGTTTTTGTTTTCGTTTTTGTTTTCGTTTTTGTTTTCGTTTTTGTTTTCGTTTTTGTTTTCGTTTTTGTTTTCGTTTTTGTTTTCGTTTTTGTTTTCGTTTTTGTTTTCGTGTTTGTTTTCGTTTTTGTTTTCGTTTTTGTTTTCTTTTTTGTTTTCGTTTTTGTTTTCGTTTTTGTTTTCGTTTTTGTTTTCGTTTTTGTTTTCGTTTTTGTTTTCGTTTTTGTTTTCGTTTTTGTTTTCGTTTTTGATTTCGTTTTTGTTTTCGTTTTTGTTTTCGTTTTTGTTTTCGTTTTTGTTTTCGTTTTTGTTTTCGTTTTTGTTTTCGTTTTTGTTTTTGTTTTTGTCCTTGTTTCTGTCCTTGTCTTTGTCTTAATTGGTTTTTGTTTGTACGAGACTAAGTCCAGCGGCATAATGCTCTTCGATCGCACACGACCAAGTCCAGCGGCGTGTCGCTCCTAGGGCTGTTGCGAATACTTAAAAGTCCCTACGGTCAAAATCATTGGGTTGCGACTCACCTTTACGAGTTGCTCGCTCGCTGCGCTCGCTCGGAATGTTATAGCCTTACCTAAAACCAATCCACCTTGCGTTCGTTTTTCGAAAAGACCGCGATTTTCCGATAATTTACAGACGCGCGGGATCGGTTTTGAGGTTAGGCTAGTTTTATAAGAGCGAGCGAAGCGAGCGAGAAGCTACATCAATTCCCGCGCTATAGTTATATATCAAATGTTCTTTACTAACAATTCTCACCGATCGAAAGAAAGTTTCTGATTTGATAGAAGAATAACAGATATGTTTCGCTAGGTACGCGATTCGTGCTGATCGATGTATCTCGATGATGTTTTTGTTTTCGTTTTTGTTTTCGTTTTTGTTTTCGTTTTTGTTTTCGTTTTTCTTTTCGTGTTTGTTTTCGTTTTTGTTTTCGTTTTTGTTTTCTTTTTTGTTTTCGTTTTTGTTTTCGTTTTTGTTTTCTTTTTTGTTTTCGTTTTTGTTTTCGTTTTTGTTTTCGTTTTTGTTTTCGTTTTTGTTTTCGTTTTTGTTTTCGTTTTTGTTTTCGTTTTTGTTTTCGTTTTTGTTTTCGTTTTTGTTTTTGTTTTCGTTTTTGTTTTCGTTTTTGTTTTCGTTTTTGTTTTCGTTTTTGTTTTCGTTTTTGTTTTCGTTTTCGTTTTCGTGTTTGTTTTCGTTTTTGTTTTCGTTTTTGTTTTCGTTTTTGTTTTTGTTTTCGTTTTTGTTTTTGTTTTTGTCCTTGTTTCTGTCCTTGTCTTTGTCTTAATTGGTTTTTGTTTGTACGAGACTAAGTCCAGCGGCATAATGCTCTTCGATCGCACACGACCAAGTCCAGCGGCGTGTCGCTCCTAGGGCTGTTGCGAATACTTAAAAGTCCCTACGGTCAAAATCATTGGGTTGCGACTCACCTTTACGAGTTGCTCGCTCGCTGCGCTCGCTCGGAATGTTATAGCCTTACCTAAAACCAATCCACCTTGCGTTCGTTTTTCGAAAAGACCGCGATTTTCCGATAATTTACAGACGCGCGGGATCGGTTTTGAGGTTAGGCTAGTTTTATAAGAGCGAGCGAAGCGAGCGAGAAGCTACATCAATTCCCGCGCTATAGTTATATATCAAATGTTCTTTACTAACAATTCTCACCGATCGAAAGAAAGTTTCTGATTTGATAGAAGAATAACAGATATGTTTCGCTAGGTACGCGATTCGTGCTGATCGATGTATCTCGATGATGTTTTTGTTTTCGTTTTTGTTTTCGTTTTTGTTTTCGTTTTTGTTTTCGTTTTTCTTTTCGTGTTTGTTTTCGTTTTTGTTTTCGTTTTTGTTTTCTTTTTTGTTTTCGTTTTTGTTTTCGTTTTTGTTTTCTTTTTTGTTTTCGTTTTTGTTTTCGTTTTGTTTTCGTTTTTGTTTTCGTTTTTGTTTTCGTTTTTGTTTTCGTTTTTGTTTTCGTTTTTGTTTTCGTTTTTGTTTTCGTTTTTGTTTTTGTTTTCGTTTTTGTTTTCGTTTTTGTTTTCGTTTTTGTTTTCGTTTTTGTTTTCGTTTTTGTTTTCGTTTTCGTTTTTGTTTTCGTTTTTGTTTTCGTTTTTGTTTTCGTTTTTGTTTTCGTTTTTGTTTTCGTTTTTGTTTTCGTTTTTGTTTTCGTTTTTGTTTTCGTTTTTGTTTTCGTTTTTGTTTTCGTGTTTGTTTTCGTTTTTGTTTTCGTTTTTGTTTTCGTTTTTGTTTTTGTTTTCGTTTTTGTTTTCGTTTTTGTTTTTGTTTTCCTTTTCGTTTTTGTTTGTGTTTTTGTTTTTGTCCTTGTTTCTGTCCTTGTCTTTGTCTTAATTGGTTTTTGTTTGTACGAGACTAAGTCCAGCGGCATAATGCTCTTCGATCGCACACGACCAAGTCCAGCGGCGTGTCGCTCCTAGGGCTGTTGCGAATACTTAAAAGTCCCTACGGTCAAAATCATTGGGTTGCGACTCACCTTTACGAGTTGCTCGCTCGCTGCGCTCGCTCGGAATGTTATAGCCTTACCTAAAACCAATCCACCTTGCGTTCGTTTTTCGAAAAGACCGCGATTTTCCGATAATTTACAGACGCGCGGGATCGGTTTTGAGGTTAGGCTAGTTTTATAAGAGCGAGCGAAGCGAGCGAGAAGCTACATCAATTCCCGCGCTATAGTTATATATCAAATGTTCTTTACTAACAATTCTCACCGATCGAAAGAAAGTTTCTGATTTGATAGAAGAATAACAGATATGTTTCGCTAGGTACGCGATTCGTGCTGATCGATGTATCTCGATGATGTTTTTGTTTTCGTTTTTGTTTTTGTTTTCGTTTTTGTTTTCGTTTTTGTTTTCGCTTTTGTTTTCGTTTTTGTTTTCGTTTTTGTTTTCGTTTTTGTTTTCGTTTTTGTTTTCGTTTTTGTTTTCGTTTTTGTTTTCGTTTTTGTTTTCGTTTTTGTTTTCGTGTTTGTTTTCGTTTTTGTTTTCGTTTTCGTTTTCGTTTTTGTTTTCTTTTTTGTTTTCGTTTTTGTTTTCGTTTTTGTTTTCGTTTTTGTTTTCGTTTTTGTTTTCGTTTTTGTTTTCGTTTTTGTTTTCGTTTTTGTTTTCGTTTTTGTTTTCGTTTTTGATTTCGTTTTTGTTTTCGTTTTTGTTTTCGTTTTTGTTTTCGTTTTTGTTTTCGTTTTTGTTTTCGTTTTTGTTTTCGTTTTTGTTTTCGTGTTTGTTTTCGTTTTTGTTTTCGTTTTTGTTTTCGTTTTTGCTTTTGTTTTCGTTTTTGTTTTCGTTTTTGTTTTTGTTTTTGTCCTTGTTTCTGTCCTTGTCTTTGTCTTAATTGGTTTTTGTTTGTACGAGACTAAGTCCAGCGGCATAATGCTCTTCGATCGCACACGACCAAGTCCAGCGGCGTGTCGCTCCTAGGGCTGTTGCGAATACTTAAAAGTCCCTACGGTCAAAATCATTGGGTTGCGACTCACCTTTACGAGTTGCTCGCTCGCTGCGCTCGCTCGGAATGTTATAGCCTTACCTAAAACCAATCCACCTTGCGTTCGTTTTTCGAAAAGACCGCGATTTTCCGATAATTTACAGACGCGCGGGATCGGTTTTGAGGTTAAGCTAGTTTTATAAGAGCGAGCGAAGCGAGCGAGAAGCTACATCAATTCCCGCCCTATAGTTATATATCAAATGTTCTTTACTAACAATTCTCACCGATCGAAAGAAAGTTTCTGATTTGATAGAAGAATAACAGATATGTTTCGCTAGGTACGCGATTCGTGCTGATCGATGTATTTTGTTTTCGTTTTTGTTTTCGTTTTTCTTTTCGTGTTTGTTTTCGTTTTTGTTTTCGTTTTTGTTTTCTTTTTTGTTTTCGTTTTTGTTTTCGTTTTTGTTTTCTTTTTTGTTTTCGTTTTTGTTTTCGTTTTGTTTTCGTTTTTGTTTTCGTTTTTGTTTTCGTTTTTGTTTTCGTTTTTGTTTTCGTTTTTGTTTTCGTTTTCGTTTTTGTTTTCGTTTTTGTTTTTGTTTTCCTTTTCGTTTTTGTTTGTGTTTTTGTTTTTGTCCTTGTTTCTGTCCTTGTCTTTGTCTTAATTGGTTTTTGTTTGTACGAGACTAAGTCCAGCGGCATAATGCTCTTCGATCGCACACGACCAAGTCCAGCGGCGTGTCGCTCCTAGGGCTGTTGCGAATACTTAAAAGTCCCTACGGTCAAAATCATTGGGTTGCGACTCACCTTTACGAGTTGCTCGCTCGCTGCGCTCGCTCGGAATGTTATAGCCTTACCTAAAACCAATCCACCTTGCGTTCGTTTTTCGAAAAGACCGCGATTTTCCGATAATTTACAGACGCGCGGGATCGGTTTTGAGGTTAGGCTAGTTTTATAAGAGCGAGCGAAGCGAGCGAGAAGCTACATCAATTCCCGCGCTATAGTTATATATCAAATGTTCTTTACTAACAATTCTCACCGATCGAAAGAAAGTTTCTGATTTGATAGAAGAATAACAGATATGTTTCGCTAGGTACGCGATTCGTGCTGATCGATGTATCTCGATGATGTTTTTGTTTTCGTTTTTGTTTTCGTTTTTGTTTTCGTTTTTGTTTTCGTTTTTGTTTTCGTTTTCGTTTTTGTTTTCGTTTTTGTTTTCGTTTTTGTTTTCGTTTTTGTTTTCGTTTTTGTTTTCGTTTTTGTTTTCGTTTTTGTTTTCGTTTTTGATTTCGTTTTTGTTTTCGTTTTTGTTTTCGTTTTTGTTTTCGTTTTTGTTTTCGTTTTTGTTTTCGTTTTTGTTTTCGTTTTTGTTTTCGTGTTTGTTTTCGTTTTTGTTTTCGTTTTTGTTTTCGTTTTTGTTTTTGTTTTCGTTTTTGTTTTTGTTTTTGTCCTTGTTTCTGTCCTTGTCTTTGTCTTAATTGGTTTTTGTTTGTACGAGACTAAGTCCAGCGGCATAATGCTCTTCGATCGCACACGACCAAGTCCAGCGGCGTGTCGCTCCTAGGGCTGTTGCGAATACTTAAAAGTCCCTACGGTCAAAATCATTGGGTTGCGACTCACCTTTACGAGTTGCTCGCTCGCTGCGCTCGCTCGGAATGTTATAGCCTTACCTAAAACCAATCCACCTTGCGTTCGTTTTTCGAAAAGACCGCGATTTTCCGATAATTTACAGACGCGCGGGATCGGTTTTGAGGTTAGGCTAGTTTTATAAGAGCGAGCGAAGCGAGCGAGAAGCTACATCAATTCCCGCGCTATAGTTATATATCAAATGTTCTTTACTAACAATTCTCACCGATCGAAAGAAAGTTTCTGATTTGATAGAAGAATAACAGATATGTTTCGCTAGGTACGCGATTCGTGCTGATCGATGTATCTCGATGATGTTTTTGTTTACGTTTTTGTTTTCGTTTTTGTTTTCGTTTTTGTTTTCGTTTTTCTTTTCGTGTTTGTTTTCGTTTTTGTTTTCGTTTTTGTTTTCTTTTTTGTTTTCGTTTTTGTTTTCGTTTTTGTTTTCTTTTTTGTTTTCGTTTTTGTTTTCGTTTTTGTTTTCGTTTTTGTTTTCGTTTTTGTTTTCGTTTTTGTTTTCGTTTTTGTTTTCGTTTTTGTTTTCGTTTTTGTTTTCGTTTTTGTTTTTGTTTTCGTTTTTGTTTTCGTTTTTGTTTTCGTTTTTGTTTTCGTTTTTGTTTTCGTTTTTGTTTTCGTTTTCGTTTTTGTTTTCGTTTTTGTTTTCGTTTTTGTTTTCGTTTTTGTTTTCGTTTTTGTTTTCGTTTTTGTTTTCGTTTTTGTTTTCGTTTTTGTTTTCGTTTTTGTTTTCGTTTTTGTTTTCGTTTTTGTTTTCGTTTTTGTTTTCGTTTTTGTTTTCGTTTTTGTTTTCGTTTTTGTTTTCGTTTTTGTTTTCGTTTTTGTTTTCGTGTTTGTTTTCGTTTTTGTTTTCGTTTTTGTTTTCTTTTTTGTTTTCGTTTTTGTTTTCGTTTTTGTTTTCGTTTTTGTTTTCGTTTTTGTTTTCGTTTTTGTTTTCGTTTTTGTTTTCGTTTTTGTTTTCGTTTTTGATTTCGTTTTTGTTTTCGTTTTTGTTTTCGTTTTTGTTTTCGTTTTTGTTTTCGTTTTTGTTTTCGTTTTTGTTTTCGTTTTTGTTTTTGTTTTTGTCCTTGTTTCTGTCCTTGTCTTTGTCTTAATTGGTTTTTGTTTGTACGAGACTAAGTCCAGCGGCATAATGCTCTTCGATCGCACACGACCAAGTCCAGCGGCGTGTCGCTCCTAGGGCTGTTGCGAATACTTAAAAGTCCCTACGGTCAAAATCATTGGGTTGCGACTCACCTTTACGAGTTGCTCGCTCGCTGCGCTCGCTCGGAATGTTATAGCCTTACCTAAAACCAATCCACCTTGCGTTCGTTTTTCGAAAAGACCGCGATTTTCCGATAATTTACAGACGCGCGGGATCGGTTTTGAGGTTAGGCTAGTTTTATAAGAGCGAGCGAAGCGAGCGAGAAGCTACATCAATTCCCGCGCTATAGTTATATATCAAATGTTCTTTACTAACAATTCTCACCGATCGAAAGAAAGTTTCTGATTTGATAGAAGAATAACAGATATGTTTCGCTAGGTACGCGATTCGTGCTGATCGATGTATCTCGATGATGTTTTTGTTTTCGTTTTTGTTTTCGTTTTTGTTTTCGTTTTTGTTTTCGTTTTTCTTTTCGTGTTTGTTTTCGTTTTTGTTTTCGTTTTTGTTTTCTTTTTTGTTTTCGTTTTTGTTTTCGTTTTTGTTTTCTTTTTTGTTTTCGTTTTTGTTTTCGTTTTTGTTTTCGTTTTTGTTTTCGTTTTTGTTTTCGTTTTTGTTTTCGTTTTTGTTTTCGTTTTTGTTTTCGTTTTTGTTTTCGTTTTTGTTTTTGTTTTCGTTTTTGTTTTCGTTTTTGTTTTCGTTTTTGTTTTCGTTTTTGTTTTCGTTTTTGTTTTCGTTTTCGTTTTCGTGTTTGTTTTCGTTTTTGTTTTCGTTTTTGTTTTCGTTTTTGTTTTTGTTTTCGTTTTTGTTTTTGTTTTTGTCCTTGTTTCTGTCCTTGTCTTTGTCTTAATTGGTTTTTGTTTGTACGAGACTAAGTCCAGCGGCATAATGCTCTTCGATCGCACACGACCAAGTCCAGCGGCGTGTCGCTCCTAGGGCTGTTGCGAATACTTAAAAGTCCCTACGGTCAAAATCATTGGGTTGCGACTCACCTTTACGAGTTGCTCGCTCGCTGCGCTCGCTCGGAATGTTATAGCCTTACCTAAAACCAATCCACCTTGCGTTCGTTTTTCGAAAAGACCGCGATTTTCCGATAATTTACAGACGCGCGGGATCGGTTTTGAGGTTAGGCTAGTTTTATAAGAGCGAGCGAAGCGAGCGAGAAGCTACATTAATTCCCGCGCTATAGTTAAATATCAAATGTTCTTTACTAACAATTCTCACCGATCGAAAGAAAGTTTCTGATTTGATAGAAGAATAACAGATATGTTTCGCTAGGTACGCGATTCGTGCTGATCGATGTATCTCGATGATATTTTTGTTTTCGTTTTTGTTTTCGTTTTTGTTTTCGTTTTTGTTTTCGTTTTTGTTTTCGTTTTTCTTTTCGTGTTTGTTTTCGTTTTTGTTTTCGTTTTTGTTTTCTTTTTTGTTTTCGTTTTTGTTTTCGTTTTTGTTTTCGTTTTTGTTTTCTTTTTTGTTTTCGTTTTTGTTTTCGTTTTTGTTTTCGTTTTTGATTTCGTTTTTGTTTTCGTTTTTGTTTTCGTTTTTGTTTTCGTTTTTGTTTTCGTTTTTGTTTTCGTTTTTGTTTTCGTTTTTGTTTTCGTTTTTGTTTTCGTGTTTGTTTTCGTTTTTGTTTTCGTTTTTGTTTTCGTTTTTGTTTTCGTTTTTGATTTCGTTTTTGTTTTCGTTTTTGTTTTCGTTTTTGTTTTCGTTTTTGTTTTCGTTTTTGTTTTCGTTTTTGTTTTCGTTTTTGTTTTCGTGTTTGTTTTCGTTTTTGTTTTCGTTTTTGTTTTCGTTTTTGTTTTCGTGTTTGTTTTCGTTTTTGTTTTCGTTTTTGTTTTCGTTTTTGCTTTTGTTTTCGTTTTTGTTTTTGTTTTTGTCCTTGTTTCTGTCCTTGTCTTTGTCTTAATTGGTTTTTGTTTGTACGAGACTAAGTCCAGCGGCATAATGCTCTTCGATCGCACACGACCAAGTCCAGCGGCGTGTCGCTCCTAGGGCTGTTGCGAATACTTAAAAGTCCCTACGGTCAAAATCATTGGGTTGCGACTCACCTTTACGAGTTGCTCGCTCGCTGCGCTCGCTCGGAATGTTATAGCCTTACCTAAAACCAATCCACCTTGCGTTCGTTTTTCGAAAAGACCGCGATTTTCCGATAATTTACAGACGCGCGGGATCGGTTTTGAGGTTAGGCTAGTTTTATAAGAGCGAGCGAAGCGAGCGAGAAGCTACATCAATTCCCGCGCTATAGTTATATATCAAATGTTCTTTACTAACAATTCTCACCGATCGAAAGAAAGTTTCTGATTTGATAGAAGAATAACAGATATGTTTCGCTAGGTACGCGATTAGTGCTGATCGATGTATCTCGATGATGTTTTTGTTTTCGTTTTTGTTTTCGTTTTTCTTTTCGTGTTTGTTTTCGTTTTTGTTTTCGTTTTTGTTTTCTTTTTTGTTTTGGTTTTTGTTTTCGTTTTTGTTTTCTTTTTTGTTTTCGTTTTTGTTTTCGTTTTTGTTTTCGTTTTTGTTTTCGTTTTTGTTTTCGTTTTTGTTTTCGTTTTTGTTTTCGTTTTTGTTTTCGTTTTTGTTTTCGTTTTTGTTTTTGTTTTCGTTTTTGTTTTCGTTTTTGTTTTCGTTTTTGTTTTCGTTTTCGTTTTCGTTTTTGTTTTCTTTTTTGTTTTCGTTTTTGTTTTCGTTTTTGTTTTCGTTTTTGTTTTCGTTTTTGTTTTCGTTTTTGTTTTCGTGTTTGTTTTCGTTTTTGTTTTCGTTTTCGTTTTCGTTTTTGTTTTCTTTTTTGTTTTCGTTTTTGTTTTCGTTTTTGTTTTCGTTTTTGTTTTCGTTTTTGTTTTCGTTTTTGTTTTCGTTTTTGTTTTCGTTTTTGTTTTCGTTTTTGTTTTCGTTTTTGTTTTCGTGTTTGTTTTCGTTTTTGTTTTCGTTTTTGTTTTCTTTTTTGTTTTCGTTTTTGTTTTCGTTTTTGTTTTCGTTTTTGTTTTCGTGTTTGTTTTCGTTTTTGTTTTCGTGTTTGTTTTCGTTTTTGTTTTCGTTTTCGTTTTTGTTTTCCTTTTCGTTTTTGTTTGTGTTTTTTTTTTTGTCCTTGTTTCTGTCCTTGTCTTTGTCTTAATTGGTTTTTGTTTGTACGAGACTAAGTCCAGCGGCATAATGCTCTTCGATCGCACACGACCAAGTCCAGCGGCGTGTCGCTCCTAGGGCTGTTGCGAATACTTAAAAGTCCCTACGGTCAAAATCATTGGGTTGCGACTCACCTTTACGAGTTGCTCGCTCGCTGCGCTCGCTCGGAATGTTATAGCCTTACCTAAAACCAATCCACCTTGCGTTCGTTTTTCGAAAAGACCGCGATTTTCCGATAATTTACAGACGCGCGGGATCGGTTTTGAGGTTAGGCTAGTTTTATAAGAGCGAGCGAAGCGAGCGAGAAGCTACATCAATTCCCGCGCTATAGTTATATATCAAATGTTCTTTACTAACAATTCTCACCGATCGAAAGAAAGTTTCTGATTTGATAGAAGAATAACAGATATGTTTCGCTAGGTACGCGATTCGTGCTGATCGATGTATCTCGATGATGTTTTTGTTTTCGTTTTTGTTTTCGTTTTTGTTTTCGTTTTTGTTTTCGTTTTTGTTTTCGTTTTTCTTTTCGTGTTTGTTTTCGTTTTTGTTTTCGTTTTTGTTTTCTTTTTTGTTTTCGTTTTTGTTTTCGTTTTTGTTTTCGTTTTTGTTTTCGTTTTTGTTTTCGTTTTTGTTTTCGTTTTTGTTTTCGTTTTTGTTTTCGTTTTTGTTTTCGTTTTTGTTTTCGTTTTTGTTTTCGTTTTTGTTTTCGTTTTTGTTTTTGTTTTCGTTTTTGTTTTCGTTTTTGTTTTCGTTTTTGTTTTCGTTTTTGTTTTCGTTTTTGTTTTCGTTTTTGTTTTCGTTTTCGTTTTTGTTTTCGTTTTTGTTTTCGTTTTTGTTTTCGTTTTTGTTTTCGCTTTTGTTTTCGTTTTTGTTTTTGTTTTCGTTTTTGTTTTCGTTTTTGTTTTCGTTTTTGTTTTCGTTTTTGTTTTCGTTTTTGTTTTTGTTTTCGTTTTTGTTTTCGTTTTTGTTTTTGTTTTCCTTTTCGTTTTTGTTTGTGTTTTTGTTTTCGTTTTTGTTTTCGTTTTTGTTTTCGTTTTTGTTTTCGTTTTTGTTTTCGTTTTTGTTTTCGTTTTTGTTTTCGTGTTTGTTTTCGTTTTTGTTTTCGTTTTTGTTTTCGTTTTTGTTTTTGTTTTCGTTTTTGTTTTCGTTTTTGTTTTTGTTTTCCTTTTCGTTTTTGTTTGTGTTTTTGTTTTTGTCCTTGTTTCTGTCCTTGTCTTTGTCTTAATTGGTTTTTGTTTGTACGAGACTAAGGCCAGCGGCATAATGCTCTTCGATCGCACACGACCAAGTCCAGCGGCGTGTCGCTCCTAGGGCTGTTGCGAATACTTAAAAGTCCCTACGGTCAAAATCATTGGGTTGCGACTCACCTTTACGAGTTGCTCGCTCGCTGCGCTCGCTCGGAATGTTATAGCCTTACCTAAAACCAATCCACCTTGCGTTCGTTTTTCGAAAAGACCGCGATTTTCCGATAATTTACAGACGCGCGGGATCGGTTTTGAGGTTAGGCTAGTTTTATAAGAGCGAGCGAAGCGAGCGAGAAGCTACATCAATTCCCGCGCTATAGTTATATATCAAATGTTCTTTACTAACAATTCTCACCGATCGAAAGAAAGTTTCTGATTTGATAGAAGAATAACAGATATGTTTCGCTAGGTACGCGATTCGTGCTGATCGATGTATCTCGATGATGTTTTTGTTTTCGTTTTTGTTTTCGTTTTTGTTTTCGTTTTTGTTTTCGTTTTTGTTTTCGTTTTTGTTTTCGTTTTTGTTTTCGTTTTTGTTTTCGTTTTTGTTTTCGTTTTTGTTTTCGTGTTTGTTTTCGTTTTTGTTTTCGTTTTCGTTTTCGTTTTTGTTTTCTTTTTTGTTTTCGTTTTTGTTTTCGTTTTTGTTTTCGTTTTTGTTTTCGTTTTTGTTTTCGTTTTTGTTTTCGTTTTTGTTTTCGTGTTTGTTTTCGTTTTTGTTTTCGTTTTTGTTTTCGTTTTTGTTTTCGTTTTTGTTTTCGTTTTTGTTTTCGTTTTTGTTTTCGTTTTTGTTTTCGTTTTTGTTTTCGTTTTTGTTTTCGTTTTTGTTTTCGTTTTTGTTTTCGTGTTTGTTTTCGTTTTTGTTTTCGTTTTTGTTTTCGTTTTTGTTTTCGTTTTTGCTTTTGTTTTCGTTTTTGTTTTTGTTTTTGTCCTTGTTTCTGTCCTTGTCTTTGTCTTAATTGGTTTTTGTTTGTACGAGACTAAGTCCAGCGGCATAATGCTCTTCGATCGCACACGACCAAGTCCAGCGGCGTGTCGCTCCTAGGGCTGTTGCGAATACTTAAAAGTCCCTACGGTCAAAATCATTGGGTTGCGACTCACCTTTACGAGTTGCTCGCTCGCTGCGCTCGCCCGGAATGTTATAGCCTTACCTAAAACCAATCCACCTTGCGTTCGTTTTTCGAAAAGACCGCGATTTTCCGATAATTTACAGACGCGCGGGATCGGTTTTGAGGTTAGGCTAGTTTTATAAGAGCGAGCGAAGCGAGCGAGAAGCTACATCAATTCCCGCGCTATAGTTATATATCAAATGTTCTTTACTAACAATTCTCACCGATCGAAAGAAAGTTTCTGATTTGATAGAAGAATAACAGATATGTTTCGCTAGGTACGCGATTCGTGCTGATCGATGTATCTCGATGATGTTTTTGTTTTCGTTTCTGTTTTCGTTTTTGTTTTCGTTTTTGTTTTCGTTTTTCTTTTCGTGTTTGTTTTCGTTTTTGTTTTCGTTTTTGTTTTCTTTTTTGTTTTCGTTTTTGTTTTCGTTTTTGTTTTCTTTTTTGTTTTCGTTTTTGTTTTCGTTTTTGTTTTCGTTTTTGTTTTCGTTTTTGTTTTCGTTTTTGTTTTCGTTTTTGTTTTCGTTTTTGTTTTCGTTTTTGTTTTCGTTTTTGTTTTTGTTTTCGTTTTTGTTTTCGTTTTTGTTTTCGTTTTTGTTTTCGTTTTTGTTTTCGTTTTTGTTTTCGTTTTTGTTTTTGTTTTCGTTTTTGTTTTCGTTTTTGTTTTTGTTTTTGTTTTCCTTTTCGTTTTTGTTTGTGTTTTTGTTTTCGTTTTTGTTTTCGTTTTTGTTTTCGTTTTTGTTTTCGTTTTTGTTTTCGTTTTTGTTTTCGTTTTTGTTTTCGTGTTTGTTTTCGTTTTTGTTTTCGTTTTTGTTTTCGTTTTTGTTTTTGTTTTCGTTTTTGTTTTCGTTTTTGTTTTTGTTTTCCTTTTCGTTTTTGTTTGTGTTTTTGTTTTTGTCCTTGTTTCTGTCCTTGTCTTTGTCTTAATTGGTTTTTGTTTGTACGAGACTAAGTCCAGCGGCATAATGCTCTTCGATCGCACACGACCAAGTCCAGCGGCGTGTCGCTCCTAGGGCTGTTGCGAATACTTAAAAGTCCCTACGGTCAAAATCATTGGGTTGCGACTCACCTTTACGAGTTGCTCGCTCGCTGCGCTCGCTCGGAATGTTATAGCCTTACCTAAAACCAATCCACCTTGCGTTCGTTTTTCGAAAAGACCGCGATTTTCCGATAATTTACAGACGCGCGGGATCGGTTTTGAGGTTAGGCTAGTTTTATAAGAGCGAGCGAAGCGAGCGAGAAGCTACATCAATTCCCGCGCTATAGTTATATATCAAATGTTCTTTACTAACAATTCTCACCGATCGAAAGAAAGTTTCTGATTTGATAGAAGAATAACAGATATGTTTCGCTAGGTACGCGATTCGTGCTGATCGATGTATCTCGATGATGTTTTTGTTTTCGTTTTTGTTTTCGTTTTTGTTTTCGTTTTTGTTTTCGTTTTTGTTTTCGTTTTTGTTTTCGTTTTTGTTTTCGTTTTTGTTTTCGTTTTTGTTTTCGTTTTTGTTTTCGTTTTTGTTTTCGTGTTTGTTTTCGTTTTTGTTTTCGTTTTCGTTTTCGTTTTTGTTTTCTTTTTTGTTTTCGTTTTTGTTTTCGTTTTTGTTTTCGTTTTTGTTTTCGTTTTTGTTTTCGTTTTTGTTTTCGTTTTTGTTTTCGTTTTTGTTTTCGTTTTTGTTTTCGTTTTTGCTTTTGTTTTCGTTTTTGTTTTTGTTTTTGTCCTTGTTTCTGTCCTTGTCTTTGTCTTAATTGGTTTTTGTTTGTACGAGACTAAGTCCAGCGGCATAATGCTCTTCGATCGCACACGACCAAGTCCAGCGGCGTGTCGCTCCTAGGGCTGTTGCGAATACTTAAAAGTCCCTACGGTCAAAATCATTGGGTTGCGACTCACCTTTACGAGTTGCTCGCTCGCTGCGCTCGCCCGGAATGTTATAGCCTTACCTAAAACCAATCCACCTTGCGTTCGTTTTTCGAAAAGACCGCGATTTTCCGATAATTTACAGACGCGCGGGATCGGTTTTGAGGTTAGGCTAGTTTTATAAGAGCGAGCGAAGCGAGCGAGAAGCTACATCAATTCCCGCGCTATAGTTATATATCAAATGTTCTTTACTAACAATTCTCACCGATCGAAAGAAAGTTTCTGATTTGATAGAAGAATAACAGATATGTTTCGCTAGGTACGCGATTCGTGCTGATCGATGTATCTCGATGATGTTTTTGTTTTCGTTTCTGTTTTCGTTTTTGTTTTCGTTTTTGTTTTCGTTTTTCTTTTCGTGTTTGTTTTCGTTTTTGTTTTCGTTTTTGTTTTCTTTTTTGTTTTCGTTTTTGTTTTCGTTTTTGTTTTCTTTTTTGTTTTCGTTTTTGTTTTCGTTTTTGTTTTCGTTTTTGTTTTCGTTTTTGTTTTCGTTTTTGTTTTCGTTTTTGTTTTCGTTTTTGTTTTCGTTTTTGTTTTCGTTTTTGTTTTTGTTTTCGTTTTTGTTTTCGTTTTTGTTTTCGTTTTTGTTTTCGTTTTTGTTTTCGTTTTTGTTTTCGTTTTTGTTTTTGTTTTCGTTTTTGTTTTCGTTTTTGTTTTTGTTTTTGTTTTCCTTTTCGTTTTTGTTTGTGTTTTTGTTTTCGTTTTTGTTTTCGTTTTTGTTTTCGTTTTTGTTTTCGTTTTTGTTTTCGTTTTTGTTTTCGTTTTTGTTTTCGTGTTTGTTTTCGTTTTTGTTTTCGTTTTTGTTTTCGTTTTTGTTTTTGTTTTCGTTTTTGTTTTCGTTTTTGTTTTTGTTTTCCTTTTCGTTTTTGTTTGTGTTTTTGTTTTTGTCCTTGTTTCTGTCCTTGTCTTTGTCTTAATTGGTTTTTGTTTGTACGAGACTAAGTCCAGCGGCATAATGCTCTTCGATCGCACACGACCAAGTCCAGCGGCGTGTCGCTCCTAGGGCTGTTGCGAATACTTAAAAGTCCCTACGGTCAAAATCATTGGGTTGCGACTCACCTTTACGAGTTGCTCGCTCGCTGCGCTCGCTCGGAATGTTATAGCCTTACCTAAAACCAATCCACCTTGCGTTCGTTTTTCGAAAAGACCGCGATTTTCCGATAATTTACAGACGCGCGGGATCGGTTTTGAGGTTAGGCTAGTTTTATAAGAGCGAGCGAAGCGAGCGAGAAGCTACATCAATTCCCGCGCTATAGTTATATATCAAATGTTCTTTACTAACAATTCTCACCGATCGAAAGAAAGTTTCTGATTTGATAGAAGAATAACAGATATGTTTCGCTAGGTACGCGATTCGTGCTGATCGATGTATCTCGATGATGTTTTTGTTTTCGTTTTTGTTTTCGTTTTTGTTTTCGTTTTTGTTTTCGTTTTTGTTTTCGTTTTTGTTTTCGTTTTTGTTTTCGTTTTTGTTTTCGTTTTTGTTTTCGTTTTTGTTTTCGTTTTTGTTTTCGTGTTTGTTTTCGTTTTTGTTTTCGTTTTCGTTTTCGTTTTTGTTTTCTTTTTTGTTTTCGTTTTTGTTTTCGTTTTTGTTTTCGTTTTTGTTTTCGTTTTTGTTTTCGTTTTTGTTTTCGTTTTTGTTTTCGTTTTTGTTTTCGTTTTTGTTTTCGTTTTTGATTTCGTTTTTGTTTTCGTTTTTGTTTTCGTTTTTGTTTTCGTTTTTGTTTTCGTTTTTGTTTTCGTTTTTGTTTTCGTTTTTGTTTTCGTGTTTGTTTTCGTTTTTGTTTTCGTTTTTGTTTTCGTTTTTGTTTTCGTTTTTGATTTCGTTTTTGTTTTCGTTTTTGTTTTCGTTTTTGTTTTCGTGTTTGTTTTCGTTTTTGTTTTCGTTTTTGTTTTCGTGTTTGTTTTCGTTTTTGTTTTCGTTTTTGTTTTCGTTTTTGTTTTTGTTTTCGTTTTTGTTTTTGTTTTTGTCCTTGTTTCTGTCCTTGTCTTTGTCTTAATTGGTTTTTGTTTGTACGAGACTAAGTCCAGCGGCATAATGCTCTTCGATCGCACACGACCAAGTCCAGCTTCGTGTCGCTCCTAGGGCTGTTGCGAATACTTAAAAGTCCCTACGGTCAAAATCATTGGGTTGCGACTCACCTTTACGAGTTGCTCGCTCGCTGCGCTCGCTCGGAATGTTATAGCCTTACCTAAAACCAATCCACCTTGCGTTCGTTTTTCGAAAAGACCGCGATTTTCCGATAATTTACAGACGCGCGGGATCGGTTTTGAGGTTAGGCTAGTTTTATAAGAGCGAGCGAAGCGAGCGAGAAGCTACATCAATTCCCGCGCTATAGTTATATATCAAATGTTCTTTACTAACAATTCTCACCGATCGAAAGAAAGTTTCTGATTTGATAGAAGAATAACAGATATGTTTCGCTAGGTACGCGATTCGTGCTGATCGATGTATCTCGATGATGTTTTTGTTTTCGTTTTTGTTTTCGTTTTTGTTTTCGTTTTTGTTTTCGTTTTTGTTTTCGTTTTTGTTTTCGTTTTTGTTTTCGTTTTTGTTTTCGTTTTTGTTTTCGTTTTTGTTTTCGTTTTTGTTTTCGTTTTTGTTTTCGTGTTTGTTTTCGTTTTTGTTTTCGTTTTTGTTTTCTTTTTTGTTTTCGTTTTTGTTTTCGTTTTTGTTTTCGTTTTTGTTTTCGTTTTTGTTTTCGTTTTTGTTTTCGTTTTTGTTTTCGTTTTTGTTTTCGTTTTTGTTTTCGTTTTTGTTTTCGTTTTTGATTTCGTTTTTGTTTTCGTTTTTGTTTTCGTTTTTGTTTTCGTTTTTGTTTTCGTTTTTGTTTTCGTTTTTGTTTTCGTGTTTGTTTTCGTTTTTGTTTTCGTTTTTGTTTTCGTTTTTGTTTTTGTTTTCGTTTTTGTTTTTGTTTTTGTCCTTGTTTCTGTCCTTGTCTTTGTCTTAATTGGTTTTTGTTTGTACGAGACTAAGTCCAGCGGCATAATGCTCTTCGATCCCACACGACCAAGTCCAGCGGCGTGTCGCTCCTAGGGCTGTTGCGAATACTTAAAAGTCCCTACGGTCAAAATCATTGGGTTGCGACTCACCTTTACGAGTTGCTCGCTCGCTGCGCTCGCTCGGAATGTTATAGCCTTACCTAAAACCAATCCACCTTGCGTTCGTTTTTCGAAAAGACCGCGATTTTCCGATAATTTACAGACGCGCGGGATCGGTTTTGAGGTTAGGCTAGTTTTATAAGAGCGAGCGAAGCGAGCGAGAAGCTACATCAATTCCCGCGCTATAGTTATATATCAAATGTCCTTTACTAACAATTCTCACCGATCGAAAGAAAGTTTCTGATTTGATAGAAGAATAACAGATATGTTTCGCTAGGTACGCGATTCGTGCTGATCGATGTATCTCGATGATGTTTTTGTTTTCGTTTTTGTTTTCGTTTTTGTTTTCGTTTTTGTTTTCGTTTTTCTTTTCGTTTTTGTTTTCGTTTTTGTTTTCGTTTTTGTTTTCGTTTTTGTTTTCGTTTTTGTTTTCGTTTTTGTTTTCGTGTTTGTTTTCGTTTTTGTTTTCGTTTTTGTTTTCTTTTTTGTTTTCGTTTTTGTTTTCGTTTTTGTTTTCGTTTTTGTTTTCGTTTTTGTTTTCGTTTTTGTTTTCGTTTTTGTTTTCGTTTTTGTTTTCGTTTTTGTTTTCGTTTTTGTTTTCGTTTTTGTTTTCGTTTTTGTTTTTGTTTTCGTTTTTGTTTTCGTTTTTGTTTTCGTTTTTGTTTTCGTTTTTGTTTTCGTTTTTGTTTTCGTTTTTGTTTTTGTTTTCGTTTTTGTTTTCGTTTTTGTTTTTGTTTTCCTTTTCGTTTTTGTTTTCTTTTTTGTTTTCGTTTTTGTTTTCGTTTTTGTTTTTGTTTTCGTTTTTGTTTTCGTTTTTGTTTTTGTTTTCCTTTTCGTTTTTGTTTGTGTTTTTGTTTTAGTCCTTGTTTCTGTCCTTGTCTTTGTCTTAATTGGTTTTTGTTTGTACGAGACTAAGTCCAGCGGCATAATGCTCTTCGATCGCACACGACCAAGTCCAGCGGCGTGTCGCTCCTAGGGCTGTTGCGAATACTTAAAAGTCCCTACGGTCAAAATCATTGGGTTGCGACTCACCTTTACGAGTTGCTCGCTCGCTGCGCTCGCTCGGAATGTTATAGCCTTACCTAAAACCAATCCACCTTGCGTTCGTTTTTCGAAAAGACCGCGATTTTCCGATAATTTACAGACGCGCGGGATCGGTTTTGAGGTTAGGCTAGTTTTATAAGAGCGAGCGAAGCGAGCGAGAAGCTACATCAATTCCCGCGCTATAGTTATATATCAAATGTTCTTTACTAACAATTCTCACCGATCGAAAGAAAGTTTCTGATTTGATAGAAGAATAACAGATATGTTTCGCTAGGTACGCGATTCGTGCTGATCGATGTATCTCGATGATGTTTTTGTTTTCGTTTTTGTTTTCGTTTTTGTTTTCGTTTTTGTTTTCGTTTTTGTTTTCGTTTTTGTTTTCGTTTTTGATTTCGTTTTTGTTTTCGTTTTTGTTTTCGTTTTTGTTTTCGTTTTTGTTTTCGTTTTTGTTTTCGTTTTTGTTTTCGTTTTTGTTTTCGTTTTTGTTTTCGTTTTTGTTTTCGTTTTTGTTTTCGTTTTTGTTTTTGTTTTCGTTTTTGTTTTCGTTTTTGTTTTTGTTTTCCTTTTCGTTTTTGTTTGTGTTTTTGTTTTCGTTTTTGTTTTCGTTTTTGTTTTCGCTTTTGTTTTCGTTTTTGTTTTCGTTTTTGTTTTCGTTTTTGTTTTCGTGTTTGTTTTCGTTTTTGTTTTCGTTTTTGTTTTCGTTTTTGTTTTTGTTTTCGTTTTTGTTTTCGTTTTTGTTTTTGTTTTCCTTTTCGTTTTTGTTTGTGTTTTTGTTTTTGTCCTTGTTTCTGTCCTTGTCTTTGTCTTAATTGGTTTTTGTTTGTACGAGACTAAGGCCAGCGGCATAATGCTCTTCGATCGCACACGACCAAGTCCAGCGGCGTGTCGCTCCTAGGGCTGTTGCGAATACTTAAAAGTCCCTACGGTCAAAATCATTGGGTTGCGACTCACCTTTACGAGTTGCTCGCTCGCTGCGCTCGCTCGGAATGTTATAGCCTTACCTAAAACCAATCCACCTTGCGTTCGTTTTTCGAAAAGACCGCGATTTTCCGATAATTTACAGACGCGCGGGATCGGTTTTGAGGTTAGGCTAGTTTTATAAGAGCGAGCGAAGCGAGCGAGAAGCTACATCAATTCCCGCGCTATAGTTATATATCAAATGTTCTTTACTAACAATTCTCACCGATCGAAAGAAAGTTTCTGATTTGATAGAAGAATAACAGATATGTTTCGCTAGGTACGCGATTCGTGCTGATCGATGTATCTCGATGATGTTTTTGTTTTCGTTTTTGTTTTCGTTTTTGTTTTCGTTTTTGTTTTCGTTTTTGTTTTCGTTTTTGTTTTCGTTTTTGTTTTCGTTTTTGTTTTCGTTTTTGTTTTCGTTTTTGTTTTCGTGTTTGTTTTCGTTTTTGTTTTCGTTTTCGTTTTCGTTTTTGTTTTCTTTTTTGTTTTCGTTTTTGTTTTCGTTTTTGTTTTCGTTTTTGTTTTCGTTTTTGTTTTCGTTTTTGTTTTCGTTTTTGTTTTCGTTTTTGTTTTCGTTTTTGTTTTCGTTTTTGATTTCGTTTTTGTTTTCGTTTTTGTTTTCGTTTTTGTTTTCGTTTTTGTTTTCGTTTTTGTTTTCGTTTTTGTTTTCGTTTTTGTTTTCGTTTTTGTTTTCGTGTTTGTTTTCGTTTTTGTTTTCGTTTTTGTTTTTGTTTTCCTTTTCGTTTTTGTTTGTGTTTTTGTTTTCGTTTTTGTTTTCGTTTTTGTTTTCGTTTTTGTTTTCGTTTTTGTTTTCGTGTTTGTTTTCGTTTTTGTTTTCGTTTTTGTTTTCGTTTTTGTTTTTGTTTTCGTTTTTGTTTTTGTTTTTGTCCTTGTTTCTGTCCTTGTCTTTGTCTTAATTGGTTTTTGTTTGTACGAGACTAAGTCCAGCGGCATAATGCTCTTCGATCGCACACGACCAAGTCCAGCGGCGTGTCGCTCCTAGGGCTGTTGCGAATACTTAAAAGTCCCTACGGTCAAAATCATTGGGTTGCGACTCACCTTTACGAGTTGCTCGCTCGCTGCGCTCGCTCGGAATGTTATAGCCTTACCTAAAACCAATCCACCTTGCGTTCGTTTTTCGAAAAGACCGCGATTTTCCGATAATTTACAGACGCGCGGGATCGGTTTTGAGGTTAGGCTAGTTTTATAAGAGCGAGCGAAGCGAGCGAGAAGCTACATCAATTCCCGCGCTATAGTTATATATCAAATGTTCTTTACTAACAATTCTCACCGATCGAAAGAAAGTTTCTGATTTGATAGAAGAATAACAGATATGTTTCGCTAGGTACGCGATTCGTGCTGATCGATGTATCTCGATGATGTTTTTGTTTTCGTTTTTGTTTTCGTTTTTGTTTTCGTTTTTGTTTTCGTTTTTGTTTTCGTTTTTGTTTTCGTTTTTGATTTCGTTTTTGTTTTCGTTTTTGTTTTCGTTTTTGTTTTCGTTTTTGTTTTCGTTTTTGTTTTCGTTTTTGTTTTCGTTTTTGTTTTCGTTTTTGTTTTCGTTTTTGTTTTCGTTTTTGTTTTCGTTTTTGTTTTTGTTTTCGTTTTTGTTTTCGTTTTTGTTTTTGTTTTCCTTTTCGTTTTTGTTTGTGTTTTTGTTTTCGTTTTTGTTTTCGTTTTTGTTTTCGCTTTTGTTTTCGTTTTTGTTTTCGTTTTTGTTTTCGTTTTTGTTTTCGTGTTTGTTTTCGTTTTTGTTTTCGTTTTTGTTTTCGTTTTTGTTTTTGTTTTCGTTTTTGTTTTCGTTTTTGTTTTTGTTTTCCTTTTCGTTTTTGTTTGTGTTTTTGTTTTTGTCCTTGTTTCTGTCCTTGTCTTTGTCTTAATTGGTTTTTGTTTGTACGAGACTAAGGCCAGCGGCATAATGCTCTTCGATCGCACACGACCAAGTCCAGCGGCGTGTCGCTCCTAGGGCTGTTGCGAATACTTAAAAGTCCCTACGGTCAAAATCATTGGGTTGCGACTCACCTTTACGAGTTGCTCGCTCGCTGCGCTCGCTCGGAATGTTATAGCCTTACCTAAAACCAATCCACCTTGCGTTCGTTTTTCGAAAAGACCGCGATTTTCCGATAATTTACAAACGCGCGGGATCGGTTTTGAGGTTAGGCTAGTTTTATAAGAGCGAGCGAAGCGAGCGAGAAGCTACATCAATTCCCGCGCTATAGTTATATATCAAATGTTCTTTACTAACAATTCTCACCGATCGAAAGAAAGTTTCTGATTTGATAGAAGAATAACAGATATGTTTCGCTAGGTACGCGATTCGTGCTGATCGATGTATCTCGATGATGTTTTTGTTTTCGTTTTTGTTTTCGTTTTTGTTTTCGTTTTTGTTTTCGTTTTTGTTTTCGTTTTTGTTTTCGTTTTTGTTTTCGTTTTTGTTTTCGTTTTTGTTTTCGTTTTTGTTTTCGTGTTTGTTTTCGTTTTTGTTTTCGTTTTCGTTTTCGTTTTTGTTTTCTTTTTTGTTTTCGTTTTTGTTTTCGTTTTTGTTTTCGTTTTTGTTTTCGTTTTTGTTTTCGTTTTTGTTTTCGTTTTTGTTTTCGTTTTTGTTTTCGTTTTTGTTTTCGTTTTTGATTTCGTTTTTGTTTTCGTTTTTGTTTTCGTTTTTGTTTTCGTTTTTGTTTTCGTTTTTGTTTTCGTTTTTGTTTTCGTTTTTGTTTTCGTGTTTGTTTTCGTTTTTGTTTTCGTTTTTGTTTTTGTTTTTGTTTTCCTTTTCGTTTTTGTTTGTGTTTTTGTTTTCGTTTTTGTTTTCGTTTTTGTTTTCGTTTTTGTTTTCGTTTTTGTTTTCGTTTTTGTTTTCGTTTTTGTTTTCGTGTTTGTTTTCGTTTTTGTTTTCGTTTTTGTTTTCGTTTTTGTTTTTGTTTTCGTTTTTGTTTTCGTTTTTGTTTTTGTTTTCCTTTTCGTTTTTGTTTGTGTTTTTGTTTTTGTCCTTGTTTCTGTCCTTGTCTTTGTCTTAATTGGTTTTTGTTTGTACGAGACTAAGTCCAGCGGCATAATGCTCTTCGATCCCACACGACCAAGTCCAGCGGCGTGTCGCTCCTAGGGCTGTTGCGAATACTTAAAAGTCCCTACGGTCAAAATCATTGGGTTGCGACTCACCTTTACGAGTTGCTCGCTCGCTGCGCTCGCTCGGAATGTTATAGCCTTACCTAAAACCAATCCACCTTGCGTTCGTTTTTCGAAAAGACCGCGATTTTCCGATAATTTACAGACGCGCGGGATCGGTTTTGAGGTTAGGCTAGTTTTATAAGAGCGAGCGAAGCGAGCGAGAAGCTACATCAATTCCCGCGCTATAGTTATATATCAAATGTTCTTTACTAACAATTCTCACCGATCGAAAGAAAGTTTCTGATTTGATAGAAGAATAACAGATATGTTTCGCTAGGTACGCGATTCGTGCTGATCGATGTATCTCGATGATGTTTTTGTTTTCGTTTTTGTTTTCGTTTTTGTTTTCGTTTTTGTTTTCGTTTTTGTTTTCGTTTTTGTTTTCGTTTTTGTTTTCGTTTTTGTTTTCGTTTTTGTTTTCGTTTTTGTTTTCGTTTTTGTTTTCGTGTTTGTTTTCGTTTTTGTTTTCGTTTTCGTTTTCGTTTTTGTTTTCTTTTTTGTTTTCGTTTTTGTTTTCGTTTTTGTTTTCGTTTTTGTTTTCGTTTTTGTTTTCGTTTTTGTTTTCGTTTTTGTTTTCGTTTTTGTTTTCGTTTTTGTTTTCGTTTTTGATTTCGTTTTTGTTTTCGTTTTTGTTTTCGTTTTTGTTTTCGTTTTTGTTTTCGTTTTTGTTTTCGTTTTTGTTTTCGTTTTTGTTTTCGTGTTTGTTTTCGTTTTTGTTTTCGTTTTTGTTTTCGTTTTTGTTTTCGTTTTTGATTTCGTTTTTGTTTTCGTTTTTGTTTTCGTTTTTGTTTTCGTGTTTGTTTTCGTTTTTGTTTTCGTTTTTGTTTTCGTGTTTGTTTTCGTTTTTGTTTTCGTTTTTGTTTTCGTTTTTGTTTTTGTTTTCGTTTTTGTTTTTGTTTTTGTCCTTGTTTCTGTCCTTGTCTTTGTCTTAATTGGTTTTTGTTTGTACGAGACTAAGTCCAGCGGCATAATGCTCTTCGATCGCACACGACCAAGTCCAGCTTCGTGTCGCTCCTAGGGCTGTTGCGAATACTTAAAAGTCCCTACGGTCAAAATCATTGGGTTGCGACTCACCTTTACGAGTTGCTCGCTCGCTGCGCTCGCTCGGAATGTTATAGCCTTACCTAAAACCAATCCACCTTGCGTTCGTTTTTCGAAAAGACCGCGATTTTCCGATAATTTACAGACGCGCGGGATCGGTTTTGAGGTTAGGCTAGTTTTATAAGAGCGAGCGAAGCGAGCGAGAAGCTACATCAATTCCCGCGCTATAGTTATATATCAAATGTTCTTTACTAACAATTCTCACCGATCGAAAGAAAGTTTCTGATTTGATAGAAGAATAACAGATATGTTTCGCTAGGTACGCGATTCGTGCTGATCGATGTATCTCGATGATGTTGTTGTTTTCGTTTTTGTTTTCGTTTTTGTTTTCGTTTTTGTTTTCGTTTTTGTTTTCGTTTTTGTTTTTGTTTTCGTTTTTGTTTTCGTTTTTGTTTTTGTTTTCCTTTTCGTTTTTGTTTGTGTTTTTGTTTTCGTTTTTGTTTTCGTTTTTGTTTTCGCTTTTGTTTTCGTTTTTGTTTTCGTTTTTGTTTTCGTTTTTGTTTTCGTGTTTGTTTTCGTTTTTGTTTTCGTTTTTGTTTTCGTTTTTGTTTTTGTTTTCGTTTTTGTTTTCGTTTTTGTTTTTGTTTTCCTTTTCGTTTTTGTTTGTGTTTTTGTTTTTGTCCTTGTTTCTGTCCTTGTCTTTGTCTTAATTGGTTTTTGTTTGTACGAGACTAAGGCCAGCGGCATAATGCTCTTCGATCGCACACGACCAAGTCCAGCGGCGTGTCGCTCCTAGGGCTGTTGCGAATACTTAAAAGTCCCTACGGTCAAAATCATTGGGTTGCGACTCACCTTTACGAGTTGCTCGCTCGCTGCGCTCGCTCGGAATGTTATAGCCTTACCTAAAACCAATCCACCTTGCGTTCGTTTTTCGAAAAGACCGCGATTTTCCGATAATTTACAGACGCGCGGGATCGGTTTTGAGGTTAGGCTAGTTTTATAAGAGCGAGCGAAGCGAGCGAGAAGCTACATCAATTCCCGCGCTATAGTTATATATCAAATGTTCTTTACTAACAATTCTCACCGATCGAAAGAAAGTTTCTGATTTGATAGAAGAATAACAGATATGTTTCGCTAGGTACGCGATTCGTGCTGATCGATGTATCTCGATGATGTTTTTGTTTTCGTTTTTGTTTTCGTTTTTGTTTTCGTTTTTGTTTTCGTTTTTGTTTTCGTTTTTGTTTTCGTTTTTGTTTTCGTTTTTGTTTTCGTTTTTGTTTTCGTTTTTGTTTTCGTTTTTGTTTTCGTGTTTGTTTTCGTTTTTGTTTTCGTTTTCGTTTTCGTTTTTGTTTTCTTTTTTGTTTTCGTTTTTGTTTTCGTTTTTGTTTTCGTTTTTGTTTTCGTTTTTGTTTTCGTTTTTGTTTTCGTTTTTGTTTTCGTTTTTGTTTTCGTTTTTGTTTTCGTTTTTGATTTCGTTTTTGTTTTCGTTTTTGTTTTCGTTTTTGTTTTCGTTTTTGTTTTCGTTTTTGTTTTCGTTTTTGTTTTCGTTTTTGTTTTCGTGTTTGTTTTCGTTTTTGTTTTCGTTTTTGTTTTTGTTTTCCTTTTCGTTTTTGTTTGTGTTTTTGTTTTCGTTTTTGTTTTCGTTTTTGTTTTCGTTTTTGTTTTCGTTTTTGTTTTCGTTTTTGTTTTCGTTTTTGTTTTCGTGTTTGTTTTCGTTTTTGTTTTCGTTTTTGTTTTCGTTTTTGTTTTTGTTTTCGTTTTTGTTTTCGTTTTTGTTTTTGTTTTCCTTTTCGTTTTTGTTTGTGTTTTTGTTTTTGTCCTTGTTTCTGTCCTTGTCTTTGTCTTAATTGGTTTTTGTTTGTACGAGACTAAGTCCAGCGGCATAATGCTCTTCGATCGCACACGACCAAGTCCAGCGGCGTGTCGCTCCTAGGGCTGTTGCGAATACTTAAAAGTCCCTACGGTCAAAATCATTGGGTTGCGACTCACCTTTACGAGTTGCTCGCTCGCTGCGCTCGCTCGGAATGTTATAGCCTTACCTAAAACCAATCCACCTTGCGTTCGTTTTTCGAAAAGACCGCGATTTTCCGATAATTTACAGACGCGCGGGATCGGTTTTGAGGTTAGGCTAGTTTTATAAGAGCGAGCGAAGCGAGCGAGAAGCTACATCAATTCCCGCGCTATAGTTATATATCAAATGTTCTTTACTAACAATTCTCACCGATCGAAAGAAAGTTTCTGATTTGATAGAAGAATAACAGATATGTTTCGCTAGGTACGCGATTCGTGCTGATCGATGTATCTCGATGATGTTTTTGTTTTCGTTTTTGTTTTCGTTTTTGTTTTCGTTTTTGTTTTCGTTTTTCTTTTCGTGTTTGTTTTCGTTTTTGTTTTCGTTTTTGTTTTCTTTTTTGTTTTCGTTTTTGTTTTCGTTTTTGTTTTCGTTTTTGTTTTCGTTTTTGTTTTCGTTTTTGTTTTCGTTTTTGATTTCGTTTTTGTTTTCGTTTTTGTTTTCGTTTTTGTTTTCGTTTTTGTTTTCGTTTTTGTTTTCGTTTTTGTTTTCGTTTTTGTTTTCGTGTTTGTTTTCGTTTTTGTTTTCGTTTTTGTTTTCGTTTTTGTTTTCGTTTTTGATTTCGTTTTTGTTTTCGTTTTTGTTTTCGTTTTTGTTTTCGTTTTTGTTTTCGTTTTTGTTTTCGTTTTTGTTTTCGTTTTTGTTTTCGTGTTTGTTTTCGTTTTTGTTTTCGTTTTTGTTTTCGTTTTTGTTTTCGTTTTTGTTTTTGTTTTCGTTTTTGTTTTTGTTTTTGTCCTTGTTTCTGTCCTTGTCTTTGTCTTAATTGGTTTTTGTTTGTACGAGACTAAGTCCAGCGGCATAATGCTCTTCGATCGCACACGACCAAGTCCAGCTTCGTGTCGCTCCTAGGGCTGTTGCGAATACTTAAAAGTCCCTACGGTCAAAATCATTGGGTTGCGACTCACCTTTACGAGTTGCTCGCTCGCTGCGCTCGCTCGGAATGTTATAGCCTTACCTAAAACCAATCCACCTTGCGTTCGTTTTTCGAAAAGACCGCGATTTTCCGATAATTTACAGACGCGCGGGATCGGTTTTGAGGTTAGGCTAGTTTTATAAGAGCGAGCGAAGCGAGCGAGAAGCTACATCAATTCCCGCGCTATAGTTATATATCAAATGTTCTTTACTAACAATTCTCACCGATCGAAAGAAAGTTTCTGATTTGATAGAAGAATAACAGATATGTTTCGCTAGGTACGCGATTCGTGCTGATCGATGTATCTCGATGATGTTTTTGTTTTCGTTTTTGTTTTCGTTTTTGTTTTCGTTTTTGTTTTCGTTTTTGTTTTCGTTTTTGTTTTCGTTTTTGTTTTCGTTTTTGTTTTCGTTTTTGTTTTCGTTTTTGTTTTCGTTTTTGTTTTCGTTTTTGTTTTCGTGTTTGTTTTCGTTTTTGTTTTCGTTTTTGTTTTCTTTTTTGTTTTCGTTTTTGTTTTCGTTTTTGTTTTCGTTTTTGTTTTCGTTTTTGTTTTCGTTTTTGTTTTCGTTTTTGTTTTCGTTTTTGTTTTCGTTTTTGTTTTCGTTTTTGTTTTCGTTTTTGTTTTCGTTTTTGTTTTCGTTTTTGTTTTCGTTTTTGTTTTCGTGTTTGTTTTCGTTTTTGTTTTCGTTTTTGTTTTCTTTTTTGTTTTCGTTTTTGTTTTCGTTTTTGTTTTCGTTTTTGTTTTCGTTTTTGTTTTCGTTTTTGTTTTCGTTTTTGTTTTCGTTTTTGTTTTCGTTTTTGTTTTCGTTTTTGTTTTCGTTTTTGATTTCGTTTTTGTTTTCGTTTTTGTTTTCGTTTTTGTTTTCGTTTTTGTTTTCGTTTTTGTTTTCGTTTTTGTTTTCGTTTTTGTTTTCGTGTTTGTTTTCGTTTTTGTTTTCGTTTTTGTTTTCGTTTTTGTTTTTGTTTTCGTTTTTGTTTTTGTTTTTGTCCTTGTTTCTGTCCTTGTCTTTGTCTTAATTGGTTTTTGTTTGTACGAGACTAAGTCCAGCGGCATAATGCTCTTCGATCGCACACGACCAAGTCCAGCGGCGTGTCGCTCCTAGGGCTGTTGCGAATACTTAAAAGTCCCTACGGTCAAAATCATTGGGTTGCGACTCACCTTTACGAGTTGCTCGCTCGCTGCGCTCGCTCGGAATGTTATAGCCTTACCTAAAACCAATCCACCTTGCGTTCGTTTTTCGAAAAGACCGCGATTTTCCGATAATTTACAGACGCGCGGGATCGGTTTTGAGGTTAGGCTAGTTTTATAAGAGCGAGCGAAGCGAGCGAGAAGCTACATCAATTCCCGCGCTATAGTTATATATCAAATGTTCTTTACTAACAATTCTCACCGATCGAAAGAAAGTTTCTGATTTGATAGAAGAATAACAGATATGTTTCGCTAGGTACGCGATTCGTGCTGATCGATGTATCTCGATGATGTTTTTGTTTTCGTTTTTGTTTTCGTTTTTGTTTTCGTTTTTGTTTTCGTTTTTGTTTTCGTTTTTGTTTTCGTTTTTGTTTTCGTTTTTGTTTTCGTTTTTGTTTTCGTTTTTGTTTTCGTTTTTGTTTTCGTTTTGTTTTCGTGTTTGTTTTCGTTTTTGTTTTCGTTTTTGTTTTCTTTTTTGTTTTCGTTTTTGTTTTCGTTTTTGTTTTCGTTTTTGTTTTCGTTTTTGTTTTCGTTTTTGTTTTCGTTTTTGTTTTCGTTTTTGTTTTCGTTTTTGTTTTCGTTTTCGTTTTCGTTTTTGATTTCGTTTTTGTTTTCGTTTTTGTTTTCGTTTTTGTTTTCGTTTTTGTTTTCGTTTTTGTTTTCGTTTTTGTTTTCGTTTTTGTTTTCGTGTTTGTTTTCGTTTTTGTTTTCGTTTTTGTTTTCGTTTTTGTTTTTGTTTTCGTTTTTGTTTTTGTTTTTGTCCTTGTTTCTGTCCTTGTCTTTGTCTTAATTGGTTTTTGTTTGTACGAGACTAAGTCCAGCGGCATAATGCTCTTCGATCCCACACGACCAAGTCCAGCGGCGTGTCGCTCCTAGGGCTGTTGCGAATACTTAAAAGTCCCTACGGTCAAAATCATTGGGTTGCGACTCACCTTTACGAGTTGCTCGCTCGCTGCGCTCGCTCGGAATGTTATAGCCTTACCTAAAACCAATCCACCTTGCGTTCGTTTTTCGAAAAGACCGCGATTTTCCGATAATTTACAGACGCGCGGGATCGGTTTTGAGGTTAGGCTAGTTTTATAAGAGCGAGCGAAGCGAGCGAGAAGCTACATCAATTCCCGCGCTATAGTTATATATCAAATGTTCTTTACTAACAATTCTCACCGATCGAAAGAAAGTTTCTGATTTGATAGAAGAATAACAGATATGTTTCGCTAGGTACGCGATTCGTGCTGATCGATGTATCTCGATGATGTTGTTGTTTTCGTTTTTGTTTTCGTTTTTGTTTTCTTTTTTGTTTTCGTTTTTGTTTTCGTTTTTGTTTTCGTTTTTGTTTTCGTTTTTGTTTTCGTTTTTGTTTTCGTTTTTGTTTTCGTTTTTGTTTTCGTTTTTGTTTTCGTTTTTGTTTTCGTTTTTGTTTTCGTGTTTGTTTTCGTTTTTGTTTTCGTTTTTGTTTTCTTTTTTGTTTTCGTTTTTGTTTTCGTTTTTGTTTTCGTTTTTGTTTTCGTTTTTGTTTTCGTTTTTGTTTTCGTTTTTGTTTTCGTTTTTGTTTTCGTTTTTGTTTTCGTTTTTGTTTTCGTTTTTGTTTTCGTTTTTGTTTTCGTTTTTGATTTCGTTTTTGTTTTCGTTTTTGTTTTCGTTTTTGTTTTCGTGTTTGTTTTCGTTTTTGTTTTCGTTTTTGTTTTCGTGTTTGTTTTCGTTTTTGTTTTCGTTTTTGTTTTCGTTTTTGTTTTTGTTTTCGTTTTTGTTTTTGTTTTTGTCCTTGTTTCTGTCCTTGTCTTTGTCTTAATTGGTTTTTGTTTGTACGAGACTAAGTCCAGCGGCATAATGCTCTTCGATCGCACACGACCAAGTCCAGCTTCGTGTCGCTCCTAGGGCTGTTGCGAATACTTAAAAGTCCCTACGGTCAAAATCATTGGGTTGCGACTCACCTTTACGAGTTGCTCGCTCGCTGCGCTCGCTCGGAATGTTATAGCCTTACCTAAAACCAATCCACCTTGCGTTCGTTTTTCGAAAAGACCGCGATTTTCCGATAATTTACAGACGCGCGGGATCGGTTTTGAGGTTAGGCTAGTTTTATAAGAGCGAGCGAAGCGAGCGAGAAGCTACATCAATTCCCGCGCTATAGTTATATATCAAATGTTCTTTACTAACAATTCTCACCGATCGAAAGAAAGTTTCTGATTTGATAGAAGAATAACAGATATGTTTCGCTAGGTACGCGATTCGTGCTGATCGATGTATCTCGATGATGTTTTTGTTTTCGTTTTTGTTTTCGTTTTTGTTTTCGTTTTTGTTTTCGTTTTTGTTTTCGTTTTTGTTTTCGTTTTTGTTTTCGTTTTTGTTTTCGTTTTTGTTTTCGTTTTTGTTTTCGTTTTTGTTTTCGTTTTTGTTTTCGTGTTTGTTTTCGTTTTTGTTTTCGTTTTTGTTTTCTTTTTTGTTTTCGTTTTTGTTTTCGTTTTTGTTTTCGTTTTTGTTTTCGTTTTTGTTTTCGTTTTTGTTTTCGTTTTTGTTTTCGTTTTTGTTTTCGTTTTTGTTTTCGTTTTTGTTTTCGTTTTTGATTTCGTTTTTGTTTTCGTTTTTGTTTTCGTTTTTGTTTTCGTTTTTGTTTTCGTTTTTGTTTTCGTTTTTGTTTTCGTTTTTGTTTTCGTGTTTGTTTTCGTTTTTGTTTTCGTTTTTGTTTTTGTTTTTGTTTTTTTTTTTGTTTTTGTCCTTGTTTCTGTCCTTGTCTTTGTCTTAATTGGTTTTTGTTTGTACGAGACTAAGTCCAGCGGCATAATGCTCTTCGATCGCACACGACCAAGTCCAGCGGCGTGTCGCTCCTAGGGCTGTTGCGAATACTTAAAAGTCCCTACGGTCAAAATCATTGGGTTGCGACTCACCTTTACGAGTTGCTCGCTCGCTGCGCTCGCTCGGAATGTTATAGCCTTACCTAAAACCAATCCACCTTGCGTTCGTTTTTCGAAAAGACTGCGATTTTCCGATAATTTACAGACGCGCGGGATCGGTTTTGAGGTTAGGCTAGTTTTATAAGAGCGAGCGAAGCGAGCGAGAAGCTACATCAATTCCCGCGCTATAGTTATATATCAAATGTTCTTTACTAACAATTCTCACCGATCGAAAGAAAGTTTCTGATTTGATAGAAGAATAACAGATATGTTTCGCTAGGTACGCGATTCGTGCTGATCGATGTATCTCGATGATGTTTTTGTTTTCGTTTTTGTTTTCGTTTTTGTTTTCGTTTTTGTTTTCGTTTTTGTTTTCGTTTTTGTTTTCGTTTTTGATTTCGTTTTTGTTTTCGTTTTTGTTTTCGTTTTTGTTTTCGTTTTTGTTTTCGTTTTTGTTTTCGTTTTTGTTTTCGTTTTTGTTTTCGTTTTTGTTTTCGTTTTTGTTTTCGTTTTTGTTTTCGTTTTTGTTTTCGTTTTTGTTTTCGTTTTTGTTTTTGTTTTCCTTTTCGTTTTTGTTTGTGTTTTTGTTTTCGTTTTTGTTTTCGTTTTTGTTTTCGCTTTTGTTTTCGTTTTTGTTTTCGTTTTTGTTTTCGTTTTTGTTTTCGTGTTTGTTTTCGTTTTTGTTTTCGTTTTTGTTTTCGTTTTTGTTTTTGTTTTCGTTTTTGTTTTCGTTTTTGTTTTTGTTTTCCTTTTCGTTTTTGTTTGTGTTTTTGTTTTTGTCCTTGTTTCTGTCCTTGTCTTTGTCTTAATTGGTTTTTGTTTGTACGAGACTAAGGCCAGCGGCATAATGCTCTTCGATCGCACACGACCAAGTCCAGCGGCGTGTCGCTCCTAGGGCTGTTGCGAATACTTAAAAGTCCCTACGGTCAAAATCATTGGGTTGCGACTCACCTTTACGAGTTGCTCGCTCGCTGCGCTCGCTCGGAATGTTATAGCCTTACCTAAAACCAATCCATCTTGCGTTCGTTTTTCGAAAAGACCGCGATTTTCCGATAATTTACAGACGAGCGGGATCGGTTTTGAGGTTAGGCTAGTTTTATAAGAGCGAGCGAAGCGAGCGAGAAGCTACATCAATTCCCGCGCTATAGTTATATATCAAATGTTCTTTACTAACAATTCTCACCGATCGAAAGAAAGTTTCTGATTTGATAGAAGAATAACAGATATGTTTCGCTAGGTACGCGATTCGTGCTGATCGATGTATCTCGATGATGTTTTTGTTTTCGTTTTTGTTTTCGTTTTTGTTTTCGTTTTTGTTTTCGTTTTTGTTTTCGTTTTTGTTTTCGTTTTTGTTTTCGTTTTTGTTTTCGTTTTTGTTTTTGTTTTCGTTTTTGTTTTCGTTTTTGTTTTCGTTTTTGTTTTCGTTTTTGTTTTCGTTTTTGTTTTTGTTTTCGTTTTTGTTTTCGTTTTTGTTTTTGTTTTCCCTTTCGTTTTTGTTTGTGTTTTTGTTTTCGTTTTTGTTTTTGTCCTTGTTTCTGTCCTTGTCTTTGTCTTAATTGGTTTTTGTTTGTACGAGACTAAGTCCAGCGGCATAATGCTCTTCGATCGCACACGACCAAGTCCAGCGGCGTGTCGCTCCTAGGGCTGTTGCGAATACTTAAAAGTCCCTACGGTCAAAATCATTGGGTTGCGACTCACCTTTACGAGTTGCTCGCTCGCTGCGCTCGCTCGGAATGTTATAGCCTTACCTAAAACCAATCCACCTTGCGTTCGTTTTTCGAAAAGACCGCGATTTTCCGATAATTTACAGACGCGCGGGATCGGTTTTCAGGTTAGGCTAGTTTTATAAGAGCGAGCGAAGCGAGCGAGAAGCTACATCAATTCCCGCGCTATAGTTATATATCAAATGTTCTTTACTAACAATTCTCACCGATCGAAAGAAAGTTTCTGATTTGATAGAAGAATAACAGATATGTTTCGCTAGGTACGCGATTCGTGCTGATCGATGTATCTCGATGATGTTGTTGTTTTCGTTTTTGTTTTCGTTTTTGTTTTCGTTTTTGTTTTCGTTTTTGATTTCGTTTTTGTTTTCGTTTTTGTTTTCGTTTTTGTTTTCGTTTTTGTTTTCGTTTTTGTTTTCGTTTTTGTTTTCGTTTTTGTTTTCGTGTTTGTTTTCGTTTTTGTTTTCGTTTTCGTTTTCGTTTTTGTTTTTGTTTTTGATTTTGTTTTTGTTTTTGTCCTTGTTTCTGTCCTTGTCTTTGTCTTAATTGGTTTTTGTTTGTACGAGACTAAGTCCAGCGGCATAATGCTCTTCGATCCCACACGACCAAGTCCAGCGGCGTGTCGCTCCTAGGGCTGTTGCGAATACTTAAAAGTCCCTACGGTCAAAATCATTGGGTTGCGACTCACCTTTACGAGTTGCTCGCTCGCTGCGCTCGCTCGGAATGTTATAGCCTTACCTAAAACCAATCCACCTTGCGTTCGTTTTTCGAAAAGACCGCGATTTTCCGATAATTTACAGACGCGCGGGATCGGTTTTCAGGTTAGGCTAGTTTTATAAGAGCGAGCGAAGCGAGCGAGAAGATACATCAATTCCCGCGCTATAGTTATATATCAAATGTTCTTTACTAACAATTCTCACCGATCGAAAGAAAGTTTCTGATTTGATAGAAGAATAACAGATATGTTTCGCTAGGTACGCGATTCGTGCTGATCGATGTATCTCGATGATGTTGTTGTTTTCGTTTTTGTTTTCGTTTTTGTTTTCGTTTTTGTTTTCGTTTTTGATTTCGTTTTTGTTTTCGTTTTTGTTTTCGTTTTTGTTTTCGTTTTTGTTTTCGTTTTTGTTTTCGTTTTTGTTTTCGTTTTTGTTTTCGTGTTTGTTTTCGTTTTTGTTTTCGTTTTCGTTTTCGTTTTCGTTTTCGTTTTCGTTTTCGTTTTCGTTTTCGTTTTCGTTTTCGTTTTCGTTTTCGTTTTTGTTTTTGTTTTTGTTTTTGATTTTGTTTTTGTTTTTGTCCTTGTTTCTGTCCTTGTCTTTGTCTTAATTGGTTTTTGTTTGTACGAGACTAAGTCCAGCGGCATAATGCTCTTCGATCCCACACGACCAAGTCCAGCGGCGTGTCGCTCCTAGGGCTGTTGCGAATACTTAAAAGTCCCTACGGTCAAAATCATTGGGTTGCGACTCACCTTTACGAGTTGCTCGCTCGCTGCGCTCGCTCGGAATGTTATAGCCTTACCTAAAACCAATCCACCTTGCGTTCGTTTTTCGAAAAGACCGCGATTTTCCGATAATTTACAGACGCGCGGGATCGGTTTTGAGGTTAGGCTAGTTTTATAAGAGCGAGCGAAGCGAGCGAGAAGCTACATCAATTCCCGCGCTATAGTTATATATCAAATGTTCTTTACTAACTATTCTCACCGATCGAAAGAAAGTTTCTGATTTGATAGAAGAATAACAGATGTTTCGCTAGGTACGCGATTCGTGCTGATCGATGTATCTCGATGATGTTGTTGTTTTCGTTTTTGTTTTCGTTTTTGTTTTCGTTTTTGTTTTCGTTTTTCTTTTCGTGTTTGTTTTCGTTTTTGTTTTCGTTTTTGTTTTCTTTTTTGTTTTCGTTTTTGTTTTCGTTTTTGTTTTCTTTTTTGTTTTCGTTTTTGTTTTCGTTTTTGTTTTCGTTTTTGTTTTCGTTTTTGTTTTCGTTTTTGTTTTTGTTTTCGTTTTTGTTTTCGTTTTTGTTTTCGTTTTTGTTTTTGTTTTCGTTTTTGTTTTCGTTTTTGTTTTCGTTTTTGTTTTCGTTTTTGTTTTCGTTTTTGTTTTCGTTTTTGTTTTCGTTTTTGTTTTTGTTTTCGTTTTTGTTTTCGTTTTTGTTTTTGTTTTCCTTTTCGTTTTTGTTTGTGTTTTTGTTTTCGTTTTCGTTTTTGTTTTCCTTTTCGTTTTTGTTTGTGTTTTTGTTTTCGTTTTTGTTTTCGTTTTTGTTTTCGTTTTTGTTTTCGTTTTTGTTTTCGTTTTTGTTTTCGTTTTTGTTTTCGTTTTTGTTTTCGTTTTTGTTTTCGTTTTTGTTTTCGTTTTTGTTTTTGTTTTCGTTTTTGTTTTCGTGTTTGTTTTTGTTTTCCTTTTCGTTTTTGTTTGTGTTTTTGTTTTTGTCCTTGTTTCTGTCCTTGTCTTTGTCTTAATTGGTTTTTGTTTGTACGAGACTAAGTCCAGCGGCATAATGCTCTTCGATCGCACACGACCAAGTCCAGCGGCGTGTCGCTCCTAGGGCTGTTGCGAATACTTAAAAGTCCCTACGGTCAAAATCATTGGGTTGCGACTCACCTTTACGAGTTGCTCGCTCGCTGCGCTCGCTCGGAATGTTATAGCCTTACCTAAAACCAATCCACCTTGCGTTCGTTTTTCGAAAAGACCGCGATTTTCCGATAATTTACAGACGCGCGGGATCGGTTTTGAGGTTAGGCTAGTTTTATAAGAGCGAGCGAAGCGAGCGAGAAGCTACATCAATTCCCGCGCTATAGTTATATATCAAATGTTCTTTACTAACAATTCTCACCGATCGAAAGAAAGTTTCTGATTTGATAGAAGAATAACAGATATGTTTCGCTAGGTACGCGATTCGTGCTGATCGATGTATCTCGATGATGTTTTTGTTTTCGTTTTTGTTTTCGTGTTTGTTTTCGTTTTTGTTTTCGTTTTTGTTTTTGTTTTCCTTTTCGTTTTTGTTTGTGTTTTTGTTTTCGTTTTTGTTTTCGTTTTTGTTTTCGTTTTTGTTTTCGTTTTTGTTTTCGTTTTTGTTTTCGTGTTTGTTTTCGTTTTTGTTTTCGTTTTTGTTTTCGTTTTTGTTTTTGTTTTCGTTTTTGTTTTCGTTTTTGTTTTTGTTTTCCTTTTCGTTTTTGTTTGTGTTTTTGTTTTTGTCCTTGTTTCTGTCCTTGTCTTTGTCTTAATTGGTTTTTGTTTGTACGAGACTAAGTCCAGCGGCATAATGCTCTTCGATCGCACACGACCAAGTCCAGCGGCGTGTCGCTCCTAGGGCTGTTGCGAATACTTAAAAGTCCCTACGGTCAAAATCATTGGGTTGCGACTCACCTTTACGAGTTGCTCGCTCGCTGCGCTCGCTCGGAATGTTATAGCCTTACCTAAAACCAATCCACCTTGCGTTCGTTTTTCGAAAAGACCGCGATTTTCCGATAATTTACAGACGCGCGGGATCGGTTTTGAGGTTAGGCTAGTTTTCGGTTTTGAGGTTAGGCTAGTTTTATAAGAGCGAGCGAAGCGAGCGAGAAGCTACATCAATTCCCGCGCTATAGTTATATATCAAATGTTCTTTACTAACAATTCTCACCGATCGAAAGAAAGTTTCTGATTTGATAGAAGAATAACAGATATGTTTCGCTAGGTACGCGATTCGTGCTGATCGATGTATCTCGATGATGTTGTTGTTTTCGTTTTTGTTTTCGTTTTTGTTTTCTTTTTTGTTTTCGTTTTTGTTTTCGTTTTTGTTTTCGTTTTTGTTTTCGTTTTTGTTTTCGTTTTTGTTTTCGTTTTTGTTTTCGTTTTTGTTTTCGTTTTTGTTTTCGTTTTTGTTTTCGTTTTTGTTTTCGTTTTTGTTTTCGTTTTTGTTTTCGTTTTTGTTTTCGTTTTTGTTTTCGTTTTTGTTTTCGTTTTTGTTTTCGTTTTTGTTTTCGTTTTCGTTTTTGTTTTCGTTTTTGTTTTCGTTTTTGTTTTCGTTTTTGTTTTCGTTTTTGTTTTCGTTTTTGTTTTCGTTTTTGTTTTTGTTTTCGTTTTTGTTTTCGTTTTTGTTTTTGTTTTTGTTTTTTTTTTCGTTTTTGTTTGTGTTTTTGTTTTCGTTTTTGTTTTCGTTTTTGTTTTCGTTTTTGTTTTCGTTTTTGTTTTCGTTTTTGTTTTCGTTTTTGTTTTCGTGTTTGTTTTCGTTTTTGTTTTCGTTTTTGTTTTCGTTTTTGTTTTCGTTTTTGTTTTCGTTTTTGATTTCGTTTTTGTTTTCGTTTTTGTTTTCGTTTTTGTTTTCGTTTTTGTTTTCGTTTTTGTTTTCGTTTTTGTTTTCGTTTTTGTTTTCGTGTTTGTTTTCGTTTTTGTTTTCGTTTTTGTTTTCGTTTTTGTTTTTGTTTTCGTTTTTGTTTTTGTTTTTGTCCTTGTTTCTGTCCTTGTCTTTGTCTTAATTGGTTTTTGTTTGTACGAGACTAAGTCCAGCGGCATAATGCTCTTCGATCGCACACGACCAAGTCCAGCGGCGTGTCGCTCCTAGGGCTGTTGCGAATACTTAAAAGTCCCTACGGTCAAAATCATTGGGTTGCGACTCACCTTTACGAGTTGCTCGCTCGCTGCGCTCGCTCGGAATGTTATAGCCTTACCTAAAACCAATCCACCTTGCGTTCGTTTTTCGAAAAGACTGCGATTTTCCGATAATTTACAGACGCGCGGGATCGGTTTTGAGGTTAGGCTAGTTTTATAAGAGCGAGCGAAGCGAGCGAGAAGCTACATCAATTCCCGCGCTATAGTTATATATCAAATGTTCTTTACTAACAATTCTCACCGATCGAAAGAAAGTTTCTGATTTGATAGAAGAATAACAGATATGTTTCGCTAGGTACGCGATTCGTGCTGATCGATGTATCTCGATGATGTTTTTGTTTTCGTTTTTGTTTTCGTTTTTGTTTTCGTTTTTGTTTTCGTTTTTGTTTTCGTTTTTGTTTTCGTTTTTGATTTCGTTTTTGTTTTCGTTTTTGTTTTCGTTTTTGTTTTCGTTTTTGTTTTCGTTTTTGTTTTCGTTTTTGTTTTCGTTTTTGTTTTCGTTTTTGTTTTCGTTTTTGTTTTCGTTTTTGTTTTCGTTTTTGTTTTCGTTTTTGTTTTTGTTTTCGTTTTTGTTTTCGTTTTTGTTTTCGTTTTTGTTTTCGTTTTTGTTTTCGTTTTTGTTTTCGTTTTTGTTTTTGTTTTCGTTTTTGTTTTCGTTTTTGTTTTTGTTTTTGTTTTTTTTTTCGTTTTTGTTTGTGTTTTTGTTTTCGTTTTTGTTTTCGTTTTTGTTTTTGTTTTCGTTTTTGTTTTTGTTTTTGTCCTTGTTTCTGTCCTTGTCTTTGTCTTAATTGGTTTTTGTTTGTACGAGACTAAGTCCAGCGGCATAATGCTCTTCGATCGCACACGACCAAGTCTAGCGGCGTGTCGCTCCTAGGGCTGTTGCGAATACTTAAAAGTCCCTACGGTCAAAATCATTGGGTTGCGACTCACCTTTACGAGTTGCTCGCTCGCTGCGCTCGCTCGGAATGTTATAGCCTTACCTAAAACCAATCCACCTTGCGTTCGTTTTTCGAAAAGACCGCGATTTTCCGATAATTTACAGACGCGCGGGATCGGTTTTGAGGTTAGGCTAGTTTTATAAGAGCGAGCGAAGCGAGCGAGAAGCTACATCAATTCCCGCGCTATAGTTATATATCAAATGTTCTTTACTAACAATTCTCACCGATCGAAAGAAAGTTTCTGATTTGATAGAAGAATAACAGATATGTTTCGCTAGGTACGCGATTCGTGCTGATCGATGTATCTCGATGATGTTGTTGTTTTCGTTTTTGTTTTCGTTTTTGTTTTCGTTTTTGTTTTCGTTTTTGTTTTCGTTTTTGTTTTCGTTTTTGTTTTCGTTTTTGTTTTCGTTTTTGTTTTCGTTTTTGTTTTCGTTTTTGTTTTCGTTTTTGTTTTCGTGTTTGTTTTCGTTTTTGTTTTCGTTTTTGTTTTCTTTTTTGTTTTCGTTTTTGTTTTCGTTTTTGTTTTCGTTTTTGTTTTCGTTTTTGTTTTCGTTTTTGTTTTCGTTTTTGTTTTCGTTTTTGTTTTCGTTTTTGTTTTCGTTTTTGTTTTCGTTTTTGATTTCGTTTTTGTTTTCGTTTTTGTTTTCGTTTTTGTTTTCGTTTTTGTTTTCGTTTTTGTTTTCGTTTTTGTTTTCGTTTTTGTTTTCGTGTTTGTTTTCGTTTTTGTTTTCGTTTTTGTTTTCGTTTTTGTTTTTGTTTTCGTTTTTGTTTTTGTTTTTGTCCTTGTTTCTGTCCTTGTCTTTGTCTTAATTGGTTTTTGTTTGTACGAGACTAAGTCCAGCGGCATAATGCTCTTCGATCGCACACGACCAAGTCCAGCGGCGTGTCGCTCCTAGGGCTGTTGCGAATACTTAAAAGTCCCTATGGTCAAAATCATTGGGTTGCGACTCACCTTTACGAGTTGCTCGCTCGCTGCGCTCGCTCGGAATGTTATAGCCTTACCTAAAACCAATCCACCTTGCGTTCGTTTTTCGAAAAGACCGCGATTTTCCGATAATTTACAGACGCGCGGGATCGGTTTTGAGGTTAGGCTAGTTTTATAAGAGCGAGCGAAGCGAGCGAGAAGCTACATCAATTCCCGCGCTATAGTTATATATCAAATGTTCTTTACTAACAATTCTCACCGATCGAAAGAAAGTTTCTGATTTGATAGAAGAATAACAGATATGTTTCGCTAGGTACGCGATTCGTGCTGATCGATGTATCTCGATGATGTTTTTGTTTTCGTTTTTGTTTTCGTTTTTGTTTTCGTTTTTGTTTTCGTTTTTGTTTTCGTTTTTGTTTTCGTTTTTGTTTTCGTTTTTGTTTTCGTTTTTGTTTTCGTTTTTGTTTTCGTTTTTGTTTTCGTTTTTGTTTTCGTGTTTGTTTGGTTTTTGTTTTCGTTTTTGTTTTCGTTTTTGTTTTCGTGTTTGTTTTCGTTTTTGTTTTCGTTTTTGTTTTCGTTTTTGTTTTTGTTTTCGTTTTTGTTTTTGTTTTTGTCCTTGTTTCTGTCCTTGTCTTTGTCTTAA